>NC_057813.1:36856720-36871970 GCF_018294505.1 Triticum aestivum | reverse complement strand
TGCCCGCCGGGGCGACCCGCGCCGCCACCGCCACACTAGGAGGGAAGGAGTCCCCGCCGCCGCCGACGCGGGCCAGGCTTCGCCCGGCGGCGTCTTTTGGCGACGGCGAGGGGGTGAGGGGGAGGAGGAGGACCTGGGGGCGGGCAGAAGGGGGGCTCGCCAGCCGCCGCTCGCGGGAGCGACGGGGGCGAGAGCTTAATTCCTAATCTAGTTCGAGTCCAAGTCTAATCAAGTATGTAATCTTAGCACTGGAAATAAGAGGTGCGGGTCTGAGAGACGCACACGATCATTCACCCTAATTTCTTCTACTAATTGGTTTTCCAATACCGAATTTCCAGATTCGCAGGTTTAACAAACCCTTCTGGTCGTGTAATAGTAAATGCTTAACCTCAACAATCTTATTGGCAGGCGCAAGCAATGTTGAGATAATTCAACCTTGTACAGTTTTACTAGTTGGGTAATAGTTCTACTAATGAAGTACATAAATACCTACTGCCTATCTTTCTTCTTATGGGCAATCTAGCGAAACCCAGTCATTTTGCCTAGCCAGGTCAGGGATTTGAAATCATCCTGCAGGCTTACAGGCATATAATATCAATAGCTCACAATGAAACGTTTCTAGTTCATTACTGCTAACAACATATGCTTATTCATAAGATGATGCTAGAACACATTATAGGCAAATATACTGCCTTTTCACACTTATCACATGTCAAGTAGTTCCCTAAATGAACTAGCCATTCTTAAAGCACATTTCTAAATCTAATGTTTGTCAATGAAATTTATCACTAAGAAGCCATCCCTTCTGATAACAAACTAATCGAAGCACAACTTTCGCCGTCCATCTCGCCGTAGGCGAACAATCCGTCTCACAGCGCCCCGATTGAGACGGAACCACACAAAGGACCATGGCAGCCCAACCGCCATCTGTGTCCAGATCCATGGCAGCCTAGGCCAAATCGGACCGAATCCTCCTGTCCACAGCACACCTCATCCGAAGCGGCAGTAGGCAACCGCAAACTCCGAAGAGGGCGTCCACGCTGCGGAGGAGGGCAATGCACCACCACACGCACCTCGAACAACTCACCCCGGCTAGACAGTCCCGCGAAGATGCGCAACATGCATCCATGCGTGTCCCGGATGCCGGCACGCTACACAAGCTACAGATTCGAGTAGCCCACCTGGACGGATCTACGAAGGCATCCATAAGAACCGTGCAGGAAAGACAAGAGGGTCTGATCCGTGCGAGGGAGACATGTTCGCGTGGTTTCGTTTGGTGGATTGGACGAACTTTATTTATGCTTGTAATTGAATTATGATGTGGTGCATTTGAATTGTCCATGTTTGTTTAAATACGGTGAATTCGTTTCAATTTGCGTGCATGCAGTGTTGGACACAACACAATTTTTGGAACAGTGAACATTTTTTGAAATCCGGAACATTTTTTGAATTTTTGAGCAAATTTTGCAAAACTAGATCATTTTTAAAATTCCTGACGTTTTATTGAATTTGTGAACATTCTTTTGAATCAGGATCATTTTTGTATTTTTAAATAAAGTTTAAAACTGCAAACTTTTTTGAGATTGTGAACAAATTTTTAAAAACAGGATTTTTTGTTATACCTAAGAAAATTTTGAAAACTACGAACATATTTTGAATATCTGAACAAATTTTGAAAATAGGAACGAATTTTGTAATTTCAAAGAATGCTTGAAATGTCTAAAAACAATTTTTTTGCGAGAAGTCTAAAAACATTTTTAAAAAGAAGAAACATGAATTTGAAAAAAGAGGAAGTGAAAATAAAATGAAAAGAAGAAAAATAAAAACTAAAAGAAAAGTCAGTAAAAAAAGGTTCAGGAACCTTCTGGAAGGTTTTCAAACCGACCAGCAAAAAGGTTCCCAAAACCGGCGTCCAGAGCACGTTCTTTATTCACTAATAAATGGGCCGGGCCAATCCATTTCGATCAGTTGGTTGCTAGGCTGTGTGTAATAGTGGGCCTTGAAAACATTGCTGCCGTGGTGTATTCTTACCGGGCCTGATGTCCAAACGAACGGGAGGGTCGCCCGAGTGCAGCAGGGACTCTCTTCCTTCCTTCGTTTAGTACCACCTCGCTGGTGGAGAGCAGGGAGGTGGTCGAGGAAGCTATAAGAAGAGGGGCAGGGCAGCTTTGCAAATCAGGCCTTTCTCGGCCTTTTGGCTAAGATCAAGTGTAGTATCTATTCTTATCAGTTTAATATCTGATATGTGAACCATGTGTCCATAATGATATTAAATTTATTTTTTTATGGGGAAGGATCCACCATAATGGCTTGCCATTGGGACCCTTATGTGTTGCCTGGCCGTTGCACTACAGCTCAACCTGGCAGTTGGGTCGGGTCTGGTCGGGTGAACCTCTACCAGACCCATGCCCGATCAGACTATCGGGTCATACCCACACCCACGACGCCCATGGGTCTGAACTTTAAACCCACGCCCGAATCCATCGGGTAGCACGACCCTATCGGGCACCCATCGGGTCTGACAATATGTATTTTGTTTACTTAGTAGATGTACAATTTGCATTGGCATACTAATGCATATGTGCGCCGCTGTGTAATGCAGCCTGCATCCATCGATTTTGCTTGCATGGGCCAGGCTGAAGCTAGAATTGGGCCATACCAAGCGTGTGAATGAGAAGTGAGAAGAGGCCTAGTGATGGATTTGCTCCCGTAGTTGTGCCTCGTTCTTTTTTAATGACCATTGCTAGTGAAGCGCGACTAAAAACATCAGATATAATGAAGAATAAATTAATTATTTAATTATTAGTATTAATCGGGTGACCCATCGGGTAACCCACGGGCATAAACTTAAACCCATACCCTACCCACGACTAATCGGGTTACCCATGGGTGAGGTCGACAACCCATACCCTACCCATTCGGGTCGGGTGCCCATGGGCGGGTGAACCCATGGGTCGGATTGCTGGGTTGAACTACAGCCCAGGCTGGCGCACCCCAACCAAAACTAATTTAGAGTTGAAATTTCCCTAGGAAAATCTTGAGTTTGTGAAATTGGCATAGCTTTGTTTTATTACTATATGTGTAATG
Organism: Triticum aestivum; assembly: GCF_018294505.1. Classification (NCBI taxonomy): domain Eukaryota; kingdom Viridiplantae; phylum Streptophyta; class Magnoliopsida; order Poales; family Poaceae; genus Triticum; species Triticum aestivum. The sequence continues at coordinate 36,868,883 of NC_057813.1, read as the reverse complement.
ATTCACATGACAGGAAAAAACTAATGGGAATGGCTGTACCTTCTATTCTGCAGGGAAATTCACCAGTGGCTACAGAGATTCGACGATCACTTTTTACACTATATTTCCTTTTGTTGAAATTCACCAGTAGCTACAGAGATTCGACAATCACTTTTTACACTATATTTCCTTTTGTTGAAGGTCGTACGACGGTGTAGCAGTGTAAATGGGCTCTTACAACCCGGTGAACTCAGAACAATGCAATGAATACAAACACGCTGACCTTATTTGAACCGAATGATTTCCCTTCCAGTACCGAGTCCACCCAGGCATGCGAGTAGCAAGTGAGTTCAGTTGCACAACCCAAACAGTGGTCGGTTAAATTTTTCGGAGCAGCATGACCGGTACACCAAGCTTTAAGCCAATCTTGTGATGTGGAAAATATCAATGACGGAAGGTGTAGAAATTCTAGAGGATGCAGTAGGTCGACATCACCGGTCGATCTTGACAATGTCACAACTCAGGCGTTCTCTAGGGTTGTGTACTCGAACCAGAGGTATTTAAAGAGTACCCTTCTTGGCAAAGGACTTGCAGTTCGAAAAGACAAGATCGAGTGTACAAGGATATTGAGATACAGATTCGGCAAGTGGCGTGGGTGACGAGGTAATCAAACCTCAGGGTACTAACATCTTCGTGGGAAAAATAAATAGCTCGGTCTACTACACAGGCATAGCATAGAGCAACTGAATTGAGGTTGTGTGAACAATGGTCGCTCTACTGTCAGCTTTCAGTGTTGGGGAACTGACTCCTTGGCAATGCATTGTGATTGCAAGGCTATAGGTTTTTCATCAAGGAGAAAGTGACGAGTAGGGTGCTAAAATTGGAATATGTCTCCCCTACAGAAAAGTTGGAATATGTCCCGAGTAGGTGAGCAGGTACCTGACTATTAAACCAAAAGGGTAGGTCCTTAGAGGGTGCTATTATAATATAACAAGATGGGGCAAATCGATATCTTCGGCCCATCTTGAAAGGGGATGTCTGAATTTCTAATCTGTGCTTGAGTCCAAGTCTAATCAAGTATGTAATCTTAGCACTGTAAATAAGAGGTGTGGCTCCGAGAGACGCACACGATCATTCACCCTAATTTCACTGGTTTTCCAATACCGATTTTCCAGATTTGCAGGTTCAACAACGAAAGTACATTTCTGCACCCAGGAGCAAATGAGTAAAATAAAAAAAGTAGAAAAAAAATTCAAAAAAATCTGATTTTTTTTGTGACATACTTTCACAAATGTTTGTTGTGCATGCAAAATTTCATCATGAAATCACATTGGTGGAAGTCATGCCAAAAAAAAAAAACAAAATCAGAGCTTCAAAATGCTTTTGTAAGTAACATTTTCAGAGCATCGTTTTTGTTTATTTTACCATGCCTTCTACCAATGTGATTTTGCGATGAAATTTTGCATGCACAACAAATATTTGCGAAAGTATTCCACAAAAAAAAAATCAGAATTTTTTGAATTATTTTTGATTTTTTCTGACTTTACTGTTCACACCAGGAGCAAATGCTCCTGGGTGTAGAAACTCCACATCCGAACAACGAAACCTTCTCATGTAATAGTAAATGCTTAACCTCAACAATCTTATTGACAGGCACAGGCAATGTTGAGATAATTCAACCTTATACAGTTTTATTAGTTGGATAATAGTTCTACTAATGAAGCACATAAATATCTACTGCCTATCTTTCTTCTTATGGGCAATCTAGCGAAACACAGTCATTTTGCCTAGCCAGGTCAGGGATTGGAAATCATTCTGCAGGCTTACATGCACATAATAGCAATAGCTCACAATGAAACGGCTTCCATTTCATTACTGCTAACAATCGTATGCTTATTCATAAGATGATGCTAGAACACATTATAGGCAAATCTATTGCCTTTTCACACTTATCACATGTCAAGTAGTTCTCTAAATGAACTAGCCATTCTTAAAGCACATTTCTAAATCTAATGTTTGTCAATGAAATTGATCACTAAGAAGCCACCCCTTCTGATAACAAACTAACTGAAGCACAACTTTCGCCGTCCATCTCGCCGTAGGCGAACAATCCGTCTCACGGTGCCCCGATTGAGACGGAACCACACAAAGGACCATGGCAGCCCAACCGCCATCTGTGTCCAGATCCATGGCAGCCTAGGCCAAATCGGACCGAATCCATCCTGCCCACAACACACCTCATCCGAAGCGGCAGTAGGCAACCGCAACCTTCGAAGAGGATGTCCATGCTGCGGAGGAGGGCAATGTACCACCACACGCACCTCGAACAACTCACCCCGGCTAGACATTCCCGCGAAGATGCGCAACATGCATCCATGCATGTCCCGGATGCCGGCACGCTACACAGGCTGCAGATCCGAGGAGCCCACCGGGACGGAAGCACCCACAAGAACCGTGAGGAAAGACAAGAGGGCCTGATCCGTGCGAGGGAGACATGTTCGCGTGGTTTTGTTTGGTGGATTGGACGAACTTTATTTATGCTTGTAACTGAATTATGATGTGGTGCATTTGAATTGTCCATGTTTGTTTTTAAATATGGTGAATTTGTTTCAATTTGCGTGCATGTAGTGTTGGACACAACACAATTTTTGAAACAGTGAACATTTTTTGAAATCCGGAACATTTTTTTGAATTTTTGAGCAATTTTTGCAAAACTAGATCATTTTTAAAATTCCTGAATTTTATTGAATTTGTGAACATTCTTTTGAATCAGGACCATTTTTGAAATTTTAAATATTTTGAAACTGCAAACATTTTTTGAAATTGTGAACAAAATTTTAAAAACAGGAATTTTTGTTATACCTAACAAAAGTTTGAAAACTACGAACATATTTTGAATATTTGAACAAATTTTGAAAATAGGAACAATTTTTGAAAATAGGAACAAATTTTGAAATTTCAAAGAATGCTTGAAATGTCTAAAAATAATTTTTTTGCGAGAAGTCTAAAAACATTTTTAGAAAGAAGAAACATAAATTTGAAAAAAGAGAAAATGAAAATAAAATGAAAAGACGAAAAATAAACAGAAAAAAAGAATAAAAAACTAAAAGAAAAGTCAGTAAAAAAGGTTCAGGAACCTTCTGGAAGGTTTTCAAACCGACCAGCAAAAAGGTTCCCAAAACCGGCGTCCAGAGCACGTTCTTTATTCACTAATAAATGGGCCGGGCCAATCCATTTCGATCAGTTGGTTGCTAGGCTGTGTGTAATAGTGGGCGTTGAAAACATTGCTGCCACCCGCAAAAAAAAAAAAACATTGCTGCCTTGGTGTATTCTTACCAGGCCTGATGTCCAAACGAACGGGAGGGTCGCCCGGGTGCAGCAGGGACTCTCTTCCTTCCTTCGTTTAGTACCACCTCGCTGGTGGAGAGCAGGGAGGTGGTCGAGGAAGCTATAAGAAGAGGGGCAGGGCAGCTTTGCAAATCATACCTTTCTCGGCCTTTTGGCTAAGATCAAGTGTAGTATCTGTTCTTATCAGTTTAATATCTGATATGTGGACCATGTGTCCACAATGATATTAAATTTATTTTTTATGGGGGAGGGTCCACCACAATGGCTTGCCATTGGGACCCTTACGTGTTGCCTGGGCGTTGCACTACAGCCCAGGCTGGCGCACCCCAACCAAAACTAATTTAAGAGTTGAAATTTCCCTAGGAAAATCTTGAGTTTGTGAAATTGGCATAGCTTTATTTTATTACTATATGTGTAATGATTCACAGGACAGGAAAAAACTAATGGGAATGGCTGTACCTTCTATTCTGCAGGGAAATTCACCAGTGGCTACAGAGATTCAACGATCACTTTTTACACTATATTTCCTTTTGTTGAAGGTCGTACGACGGTGTAGCAGTGTAAATGGGCACTTACAACCCGGTGAACTCAGAACAATCCAATGAATACAAACACGCTGACCTTATTTGAACCGAATGATTTCCCTTCCAGTACCGAGTCCACCCAGGCATGCGAGTAGCAAGTTAGTTCAGTTGCACAACCCAAACAGTGGTCGGTTAAATTTTTCGGAGCAGCATGACCGGTACACCAAGCTTTAAGCCAATCTTGTGATGTGGAAAATATCAATGACGGAAGTTGTAGAAATTCTAGAGGATGCAGTAGGTTGACATCACCGGTCGATCTTGACAGTGTCACAACTCAGGTGTTCTCTAGGGTTGTGTACTGGAACCAGAGGTATTTAAAGAGTACCCTTCTTGGCAAAGGACTTACAGTTCGGAAAGAGAAGATCGAGCGTACAAGGATATGGAGACGTAGATTGGGCAAGTGGTGTGGTGACAAGATAATCAACCTCAGGCAGAGCATAGAGCGATTGAATTGAGGTTGTGTGAAAAATGGTCGAGCTACTGTCAGCTTTCAGTGTTGGGGAACGACTCCTTGGCAATGCATTGTGATTGCAAGCCTATAGGTTTTTCATCAAGGAGAAAGTGACGAGTAGGGTGCTAAAAGGTTTTTCATCAAGGAATACATCTCCAGTAGGTGAGCAGTTACCTAACCTGACTATTAAAACAAAAAGGGTAGGTCCTAGAGGGTGCTATTATAATATAACAAGATGGGACAAATCGATATCATCGGCCCGTCTTAAAAGGGGATGTCTGAATTCCTAATCTAGTTCGAGTCCAAGTCTAATCAAGTATATAATCTTAGCACTGTAAATTAGAGGTGTGGGTCTGAGAGTCGCACACGATCATTCACCCTAATTTCTTCTACTAATTGGTTTTCCAATACGGATTTCCAGATTTGCAGGTTCATCAAACCCTTCTGGTCATGTAATAGTAAATGCTTAACCTCAACAATCTTATTGACAGGCACAAGCAATGTTGAGATAATTCAACCTTATACAGTTTTACTAGTTGGATAATAGTTCTACTAATGAAGCACATAAATACCTACTGCCTATCTTTCTTCTTACGGGCAATCTAGCGAAACGCAGTCATTTTGCCTAGCCAGGTCAGGGATTTGAAATCATCCTGCAGGCTTACAGGCACATAATAGCAAAAGCTCACAATGAAATGCTCCCATTCATTACTGCTAACAACATATGCTTATTCATAAGATAATGCTAGAACATGTTATAGGCAAATATACTGCCTTTTCACACTTATCACATGTCAAGTAGTTCTCTAAATGAACCAGCCATTCTCAAAGCACATTTCTAAATCTAATGTTTGTCAATAAAATTGATCACTAAGACTGATAACAAACTAATTTGACCATGAAGTTCGTTCTCATTCAACTGAATATCATATTCAACCAACAATTCTAAATTGGTTATGCCTGCACGGGTACGGTTAAGCTAATAATGAAACCCCCTGGTCAACCCAGTCGAACAAAACCACAGTGATTTTCGTTGTCTTATGTTAGTACCAAATGGTCAATTGCAGCGAACAAAGAATATTCAGAAAGAAGACCATACACTTAGAACCAATCCATGTACAATATTTCTTAGTGCACACCATGCAAAAGTAGACATACAGAAGACTCTAGTTTGTATCACAGTATTATAAAGGCTGCTAAATGAACAAATACCCATTTAACAGATACCGTGTGTATGGAAATTCAACAAATGTAAGACCACTTTAACAAGACATACCTGAAGCCGGATCCTGTTAACTATGAACTATGTTCTTCGCCTAGAGTGGTTGGCAGACCCTGGTGAGCCCTCAAATAAATCAGACAATTGACCCTCCAGGTCCTCTGGGGTGTACTTTATATACTTTCCCGAGTTTCTGCCCCCATCCACTTGACTACCATATCTTCCCAAAAAAGCACGATATGCCGGAATCACATTCTCAGATATAGATATCTTCAGCTCTTCTCGGAGCTGAGGATCTGGAACCTTCCAGAGTGTCTGGTTCCTGTAAATTTCCTCAAAGGACAAGTTGAAGTTCTTGAACTTCTCCTTGATGGACATCCTAGAACCTGAATGTCCACTGCCACTACCACTGCCGCTCCCACTCCCACTCCCATGTACATCGTCCCTCAGATAAGACAAAGTCTTCATCCAAGAAATCCTTAGGTAGCTCTTTGAGTACTGCCGAATCTTCCCGCTGTGCCTTCTTACCCAATGATCACCTAAAATCTTCCCAAGCTCAGAATCCTTCACCTTCTGAACAATGTAGAGCAAATTGTTCATGGAAAATATGCACTCCAGGGCAGCATCTTCATATAGCTTAGACTTGTCCTCCAAATTGGCCTCCAAATAACACATCAGCTTCAGAAGACGCCTTCCAAGAGGGGCCATACTCTCTAAGTGTTCCGTATCCTGATCCTTATCCTCAGGTCTTTCCAAAGCATTGCTCTCATCGCCATCATCATCCAAGAGGCCATCAAGTGTCTCACTATAAACGACCAACAGCCTCAAATAGTTCATGACATACCGTGTCATTGGGTGGATCTCACCAGCCGTCATCGCCCTCCGCGATGACTCTTGCTGCAGAACTTTCCCAAACTCAAAAAGGGTACCCCTCACGGCTTCGCCGAGCCTATCAAGAATTGCTTGAACATCACTGATTACACCATCACCGGAACTTCCGAGGCACAAATCCTTCATTTCAGGGACTACCTCGGCAAGTGCCTCATACATATCAAGAATCCGTGAGAGCTTCTCGGGCGAGCGGGGGCACACAGCCACGGCGTCCCCAAAATTTAGAATCTGCATAATGCATCCTTTGGTGGACTCGACGAAGCACTCCTCCCTGAGCTCGTCGGACACAGCGAGCACCTGGTCACAGAGGCGACGCTCACCAGCAAGCAGCACACGCACAACCGTCTTAACCCCTTGCACCCACTTCTTCATCTTGTCGTTGAGCTGCTTCCACTCCACGCGCTGCACCTCGTCGATGCTGAGGCGCTCGACGCCCAGCACGGAGAGGTATTCGTCGAGCAGGTCGCGCCGGATGTTGCAGTAGGCATCGGCTAGCTCGCGTGCGTACCCCGCACGCGCCATCCGGTCGGCGATGGCCCGCAGGTCGTCGACGGCCTCAGGGCGCACGGGGTCGAACGCGTGGTCGTCGAACGGGCTCATCGCGCGGTCTCCGGCGTGGCGTCGACGCTGTGCGGCGTGGCGGCGTCGAAGTCGAGGTCGTCGAAGGATCCGAGCGAGAGGCGGCGGAGAGAGAAGCAGAGGCCCGTGGGGTCCAGCGGCACGGCGTGGCGGACCATGTGGTGGCGGAGCTCCTCCTCGAGGCGGGCCATGGCGAGCTGGACGGCGACGCCGGCGCGGCCGGCGCCCGCGCCGCCGCGCGCGAGGTGCTCGACGGCGACGTCGACGGCGGTGAGGTACTGCGCGATGTCGTCCTCGTGGGCCTCGAAGACGAGGGCCTCGGGGGTGGCGTCCCAGAGCAGGATGAGCTGCTCGGCGGCGTCGAAGGCGGCCGCGGAGGAGATGGAGATCTCGGGCGACTCCGCGGCGGAGGAGAGGTCGGGGGAGGGGAACAGGTCGGCGGTGATGGAGGAGAGGCGGTTGTCGAAGCCGGAGAGGATGCGGATCATGTCGTCGGCGGCGTTCTTGGAGGTGGCCAGGGACTTGACGATATGCTGCGCGGCGGCGAGGACCTTGTCGCTGTCGCTGCCGCCGCCGCCGCCGGCGCTGGTAGCGGCCGATTCCGGGGGCGGCGGGGGCGCCGCCGACATCGCCGGCCGGTGCGGATGGTGTCCGGCTGGGGATGGTGGAGCTGAGGTAGGGTCTTTGGCGCTTGCTGCTGCGGCCTCTCTGACTACTGGATTGGAGTAGAAAGTCTTCGTTCAGTCACGGCCGCGCTGGGGCTTCTGGAAGTGCGGAAATGGGGAAATCACTTGATTGCATGTTTGTTTTCATCTGATTCTTTTTTTCAGTAAGTCATCTGATTCTTTCTTCTTCTTCTGATTCTTATTTAATTAAGTTTGCGCCGAAGTTTGTTGATTGCGCTTACATATCTTTGTTTTCTACTACTCCCTCCGTTCACTTTTATAAGTCGTTTCAGACAAGTGAAATTGAGCTGTTTTGCACAATGTCTGAAATGTCTACAAAGCCTTATAAAAGTGAACAGAGGGAGTAGTATTTTTCTTGATAATCACCGGATATGAGATGCCCTTTAAGTATCTTTAAAAAACAAGTTAATTCAATTTTTACCCCCAAGATTCATCAAATTGACAAGTTTTACCCCTTTTTGAGAAAGTCTCCAATTTATACCCTCATTTTACACATTTGTGACACATTTTATCCCATTGGATCCCCCCCCCCCAACCCCAAATGAGTTCTGACAAGGCATGGCAGTAGGCAGTTTTTATTTGTGCTGGATTGAGTCTGGTTTTTCTCTCTCTGGAAAAACCAGTTCAGACCGGCCCGCAGCCCGGTCTCCTCCCGTGCGCTCTCTTGGCTCGAACCCTAGTTCCCAAATCGCCCTGCCGACCGCCTTCATCGTCGCCATTCAGCCTTCCGAACACCGCCTCATCTCTTCCGTCGTGTTCTTCTTCAGCTCGATCCGGTCAGCTCTGTGTGACCGCTCTCTAGCGGGAGTAATGCTACATCTATGTAATGACTATTACGTGACTAACGTAATCATCAATTTGGGGGAGTTTTGATTGGATATTGGGGGAGGCTGGGGCCCACACCCCTGAAAATCAGGGGGGGGGGAGGGTTAGTTAGGTAGTTTACGTAAAACTGTTCGTAGACGTACGTAGGTCTAACATTATTCCTCTAGTGGTGCCACTGATCCCTTGCCCTTACTGTGGCACGACGGGTAAGTTCTACATGTCCAACACCGAGGAGCACGCCCATTGATTGTTCTCTTAGGTCTAGAACTGTTTTTTCTAGCTCCAAATTTCTAGTTTTGTGTGTGTGTGCTTGATAGATAATTTGTGGTTTCTGGCGATGGGAGCTAGAGTATGTTGAGCATTGGATAGTACACGGGTGCTTGTTGGTGATGTTGTTGTTGATGCAATTGGTGGACCAGATGACATAATAGAAGAGCTTGATCAAGCAAGAGTTGATAGAGGGAGGAGTGCAAGTACAGACAGAGGAAATGTATGCAACCATATTCATAGCAATGCAGCTGCCATGACCAAGTAGCAAGTAGCTATGCTGTTAGGTTTAGGGAGAGAAGTGGTGTTTGTTATGAAGCTAGTGTTTGGAGGTGTTATGCTGCTGAGTGTGTTGTGTCTGTTGTTGGTTCTGATGAAATGACGTAGTGGTTCTATGAACTTGTCCTACTTAGTCAGTTCTAAAGAAATGTATAGGCAACTTGCAGTAGCACTTTATTTTGCTATATGCATCTGAACTAGTACTTTGCTTTACTATAGTGATGAGGGATGATCAATGGTAGTGCCAGTTTGGAAGTAGCAATGTTGTAAGAGATGGTCAATCCTACTTTTGGTTGTAATATGACCAATGAATGAAAATTTGCACAAGGTTTACATTATCAATGGTACTTCCTCTGTTCACTTTTATAAGACCTTGAAGACATTTCAGACAATGTACAAAACAACCCATTTTGAGTTGTCTGAAATGACTTACAAAAGTGAACGGAGGGAGTACTTTTTTCATGCAAATGTCATGGCCACTTCATGCATTTGAACATGGTAGAAATGATATTTGGAAGTACGAACAAGGTTTTTCAAATAATTGTGCTTGCAACTACCAATTGACAAACAAAGGGATATCATATTGACATTTAGTTTTAGACGATGCATTTTCAGTCCAGTTTAGAAGCATATGTACTTTCTTCAGGCTAAAACTGGTACCAAATTTTAAACAAATAGTACAAAAGAAAGTACCAATTGAATGAAGAGATAGCATACTGAATTTTGTACCCGTTTTTAGATGTTCAAAATGAAGCCGGAACTAAAGCTTAAGATCACACTTACTAGCAAATTGGTGTAGAAAATATGCCCTAGAGGCAATAATAACAGTTACTCCCTCCGTCCAAAATAAGCGTCTCAACTTTGTACTAACTTTAGTACAAAGTTGAGTCACCTATTTTGGGTCAGTGGAGTATTATATATCTCCAAGTTTGTAATTATGTTTATATTCCATGCTATAATTGTAATGGTCCTTGAGTCCTTATATCCATAAAGTCCGGGAGGAAAGCCCATATGCATGTGTGGAATAATAAATGATAAAAATGTATTCCTAGTCGTTCCTCTAAGACTAGCTCAAGCGTTGCACGATGATCACGTTTTCGTCATCATGGACATGTCTATGCCAATAACTTTGAGGACACAATGTAAGAAGAATACTTTTGTTGAATCAAACCAAATTGATGTTATGCTATGAGATAAATTCATCACAAGTTAATGGTATATAACACAAAGACAATTAATGTTTACATACTCCTTGGGCCATGAGAGTATCAAGTTCCTTCATGTTTGCTTCATGAACTTTGGGGTTTGTTAAACGTTATGTGTAACTAGGTCGCTATTATGGCGGCTTACAGGTTCATGGAAAAGTATGACAAGGAAATAAATAGCTCAAGATTGGTATTTGCTCCCCCTCCGATGAAGAGATATTCTTGGGGCCCTCTTGGTGTTACGATATTGGTACTTCCTTTTTGCGATTCGGAAGTGGAGAAGGAAGTATTCACACCTACTTCCCAGAGGTGACGCTGAGTTATCGAACCCACGGGGGAAGGTCCCCTTTAAGCTAGGGTCTCTAGCAAGCTTTTGTTAAAGAAACACTTCCAACTTTTGACCGGATCAAAATCAAATAACCTTGAGTTGAACACTTATAATAAAAATAGGTACGGGTATGAGGTCTTAATGAAGGAAATATGCCCTAGAGGCAATAATAAAGTTGTTATTTTATATTTCCTTATTCGTGATAAATGTTTATTATTCATGCTAGAATTGTATTGGTCGGAAACCTAAATACATGTGTGAATACATAAACAAATACCATGTCCCTAGTAAGCCTCTACTAGACTAGCTCGTTGATAAAGGATGGTTAAGGTTTCCTAACCATAGACATGTGTTGTCATTTGATAACGGGATCGCATCATTAGGAGAATGATGTGATGGACAAGACCCATCTGTTAGCTTAGCATATTGATCGTTCAGTTTACTACTATTGTTTTCTTCATGTCAAATACATATTCCTTCGACTATGTGATTACGCAACTCCCAGATACCGGAGGAATACCTTGTGTGCTATCAAACATCACAACGTAACTAGGTGATCATAAAGATGCTCTATAGGTATCTCCGAATGTGTTTGTTGAGTTGACATAGATCGAGATTAGGATTTGTCACTCCGAGTATCAGAGAGGTATCTCTGGGCCCTCTTGGTAATACACATCATAAGCTTGCAAGCAAATGACTAAGGAGTTAGTCATGAGGTGATGTATTACGGAATGAGTAAAGAGACTTGCCAGTAACGAGATTGAACTAGGTATGAAGATACCGATGATCGAATCTCGGGCAAGTAACATATATACCGATGGACAAAGGGAATTACGTATGTTGTCATAACGGTTCGACCGATAAAGATCTTCATAGAATATGTAGGAGCCAATATGGGCATCCAAGTTACGCTATCGGTTATTGACCGGAGAGGTGTCTCGGTCATGTCTACATAGTTCTCAAACCCGTAGGGTCCGCACGCTTAATGTTCGATGACGATATAATATTATATGAGTTATGTGATTTGGTGAAAGAATGTTGTTCGGAGTCCCGGATGAGATCACGGACATGACGAGGAGTCTCAAAATGGTCGAAAGGTAAAGATTGATATATAGGACGATGGTATTTGGACACCAGAAGTGTTTCTGAGGGTACCGGCTACATATCGGGTCACCGGAAGGGGTTCCGGGCACCCCAGCAAAAGATATGGACCTTATGGGCCAAGAGGGGAAACACACCAGCCATAAGGGGCTGGTGCGCCCTCCATATTGGTCGGCCAAGGTGGAGAAGGAAAGGGGAAGGAGGAAAGGAAAGAAAGGGAATAGGATTCCCCCTTCCTTGCCCCCCCCCCTCTTTCATTCCTCCTTCGACAAATAAGGCAGGGGCGCCACTTGGGAGGACCCCAAGTAAGATTCGGCCTACTTGGGGCGCCTCCTGGCTACCTCCCCTCTCCCTCCCACCTATATATATGTGGGGGGCACCCTAGCACACACTAGATCAATTGTTAGCCGTGTGCGCCCCC
>NC_057813.1:36852926-36856533 GCF_018294505.1 Triticum aestivum | reverse complement strand
ACCCCGGTCACATCTTCGTAGTGCTTAGGCAAAGCCGTGAGAGGATTACTTCACCATCATCGTCACCATGTTGTCGTGCTAACGGAACTCATCTACTACCTCAACGACTTGCTGGATCAAGAAGGCGAGGGACGTCACTGCTGAACGTGTGCAGAACACAGAGGTATCGTGCGTTCAGTACATGATCGGTTGACGTGAGAAGAAGTTCGACTACATCAACTGCATTGTGAGACGCTTCCTCTTACGGTCTATGAGGGTATGCAGACACACTCTCCCCCTCGTTGCTATGCATCTCCATGGATAGATCATTGCGTGTGCGTGAAAAAAGATTTGTTTTCCATGCAACGTTTCCCAACATGGCATCATGAGCCAGGTCTATGCGTAGATGATATGCACGATTAGAACACAAAAAATTGTGGGCGGTGATAGTCATACTGCTTAGCACCAACGTCTTATTTTTATTCGGCGGTATTGTGGGATGAAGCACCTCGGACCAACCTTACATGTCCACACACATGAGACCGGTTCCACCGACAGATATGCAACTAGTTTTGCATAAAGGTGGCTGGCGGGTATCTGTTTCTCCTACTTTAGTTGAATCGAATTTGACTGTGGCCGGTCCTTGAAGAAGGTTAAAACAACAAACTTGACGAAACATAGTTGTGGTTTTATGAGTAGGTAAGAACGGTTCTTGCTAGAAGCCCATGGCAACCACTTAAAACTTGCAACAACAAAGTAGAGGACGTCTAACTTGTTTTTGTAGGGCATGTTGTGATGTGATATGGTCAAGACATGATGTGATAATCGTTATTGTATGAGATGATCATGTTTTGTAAGTTATCGGCGACCGGCATGAGCCTTATGGTTGTCTCTTTATTGTATGAAATGCAAACGCCATGTAATTGATTTACTTTATCACTATGCATTAGCGATAGTTGTACAAACAATAGTTGGCGAGACGACCACGACGCTACAATGGAGATCAAGGTGTCGAGCTGGTGACGATGGAGATCATGATGATGTTTTGGAGATGGAGATCAAAAGCACAAGATGATGATGGTTGTATGATGTCACATATTTTGATTGCATGTGATGTTTATCTTTTTTGCATCTTATTTTGCTTAGTACGGCGGTAGCCTTATAAGATGATTCCTTCACTAAATTTCAAGGTAAAAGTGTTCTCCCTGAGTATGCACCATTGCTACAGTTTGTCGTGTTGAGACACCAAGTGATGGTCACGTGTGATAGACTCTACGTTCACATACAACGGGTGCAAAACAGTTTTGCACATGCCGAATACTTGGGTTAAACTTGACGAACCTAGCATGTACAAACATGGCCTCCTAACACTGGAGACCGAAAGGTTGAATGTGAATCATATAGTAGATATGATCAACATAGATATGTTCACCATTGGTGACTACTCTATCTCACGTGATGACCGGACATGGGTTATTTGATTTGGATCATGTATCACTTAGATAAACTTGAGGGATGTTTATTTAGGTGGGAGTTCATTAGTAATTTAATTCATTGAACTTAAATTATCATGAACTTAGTCTTGATAGTTTTGCATATCTATGTTGTAGATCAATAGCTCGCGATAGCTCCTATATATTTTTGATATGTTCCTAGAGAAAACTAAGTTGAAAGATGATAGTAGCAATGATACGGACTGGGTCCGTGATCTGAGGATTATCCTCATTGTTGCACAGAAGAATTATGTCCTTGATGCACCACTAGGTGACAGACCTGTTGCAGGAGCAGATGCGGACTTTATGAACGTTTGACAAGCTCGATATGATGACTACTTGATAGTTTAGTGCGCCATGCTTTACGGCTTAGAACCGAGACTTCAAAAACATTTTGAACGCCATAGGGCATATGAGATGTTCCAAGAGCTTAAATTGGTATTTTAGACTCATGCCCGTGTCGAGAGGTATGAGACCTCTGATAAGTACTTTGCCTACAAGATGGAGGAGAATAGCTCAGCCAATGAGCATGTGCTCAGAATGTCTGGGTACTACAATCGCTTGAATCAAGTGGGAGTTAATCTTCCAGATAAGATAGTGATTGACAGAGTTCTCTAGTCACTGTCACCAAGCTACTAGAACTTTGTGATGAACTATAACATGCAAGGGATGACGAAGATGATTCCCGAGCTCTTCACGATGCTGAAATCAGCGAAGGTCGAAATCAAGAAAGAGCATCAAGTGTTGAGGGTTAACAAGACCACTAGTTTCAAGAAAATGACAAGGGAAAGAAAGTGAACTTTGAGAAGAATGGCAAGCAAGTTGCCACTCCCGTGAAGAAGCTCAAAGCTGAACCTAAGCCTGAAATTGAGTGCTTCTACTGCAAAGGGAATGGTCACTAGAAGCTGAACTGCCCCAAATACTTGGCGGATAAGAAGATGGAAAAGTGAACAAAGGTATATTTGATATACATGTTATCGACGTGTACCTTACTAGTATTCGTAGTAGCCCCTGGGTATTTGATACTGGTTTAGTTGCTAAGATTAGTAACTCGAAACAGGAGTTGCAGAATAAATAGAGACTAGTTAAGGGCAAGGTGGCGATGTGTGTTGGAAGTGATTCCAAGGTTGATACGATCATCGCACACTCCCTCTAGCTTCGGGATTAGTATTTAACCTAAATAAATGTTATTTGGTGTTTGCGTTGAGCATGAATATGATTTGATCATGTTAATTGCAATACGGTTATTCATTTAAGTCAGAGAATAATTGTTGTTCTGTTTACATGAATAAAACCTTATACGGTCATACACTCAATGTGAATGGTTTATTGAATCTCGATTGTAGTGATACACATATTCATAATATTAATGCCAAAAGATGCAAAGTGTATAACGATAGTGCAACATACTTGTGGAATTGCCGTTTAGATCATATTAGTGTAAAGCGCATGAAGAAACTCCATGCGGATGGACTTTTGAAATCACTTGATTATGAATCATTTAGTAACATCCCAAATTTTTAATTTGGAATGTTTTTCAATTATTAGCTAAGCATCTATGCATTTTTTTAATTGAGTGGCATTTGGATATTTCTGAGGCATTTGAGTTTTGTCTGACCTTGAATTCAACTTGGCATTTGAAATTTATTTCAAAAAAATCCCTAACAAATACTTGTTCAAAAGTATGAGAGGAGCTAACATGACACTCCAAAAGTCAGAAGAAAACAATGCCAAAAGTTTTGAATTCAAATTTGAGTTTCATTTGGATTTTTTTAGAAAAATGTTTTTATAAATTTTTATTTAACCTCTGAAAAAAGTTCATCTTGTAGGATTTCTTTTTCTGAATTTTTTGATATATATATGTCCTATATAAAAATATTTTTATTTTCTATTTTTATTTTTCTTTCTTTTGTCTTTCTTTTCTTGGGCCTTGATTTTTTCACTAAGGCCCATACGCGCACACGCTTCTTCTTCCTCCTCGTTCATGTTCAGAGGAACATGAACAGAGGCTATGTCCATGGCGCATCCACCTTTTCCGTCACACCTCTCCCTTCCCCGCACCCACTAACCCCCAGAACCAGTTCCCCTCTCCTCCCTCGACCTAGGGGCGGAGCCAGGAATTGGACATAGGGGGG
>NC_057813.1:36851943-36852733 GCF_018294505.1 Triticum aestivum | reverse complement strand
CCTCTGTAAACAATTGTGACCTAAAATGTCCTATAATTGTTTACAGAGGGAGTAGCTTTTAACAATTATCTATTAGATTGTATCGAATATAATACTTGTAACACGTCAAAAAAGAGAACATGATACTCGTAAAATTTGCGGGGGAGATAGATTGATCATACAACAAAGAAATCTAAGTTGGAAATTAGAAGGATATAGCAATTAGTAGAAATGTTTGATTTATTTGGTTTTTCCAAAGAAACATCTATTTAGTAGACTGATCCATAGGAAGAGTACTACCAGATTTATTAGGTTAGTTATGTTGATAGCTTGTAATCCATCTAAAAAATACTAGCAGTAGAGGAAGTGTATGTTCGTGTACCTTTAGACTTGAGCCCTAGATCACACACAAATAACGGACTCAATGGCCTGACTCCTTGGCAGAATTAACAGTATGGCAAGACACCGTGGAGGCAACCTCCTTTTCTTCATGATCTGCATAGATTCTTAGGGCCCGACGGCTGGCAAACGGGGGCAGCGCCCGACACCTAGACTGCAGGAGCAACAAGACGACGAGCGGCGGCAGGAGCCCTAGCTGGTGGATCGATCTTGAAGATTAGACTAACGACACAAATATCATAATTGTAGGCTTTCCGGTCAAAGTGGGAAGATGGGCTACTACTCGGGCTTCGGTTAGTAGGCCACGCAAGTATTAACTTTGGTCTTAGATACTAAATAAGCAGCTATTATCTACGACCATTAGCACATACAGACTACTACAGCCCGTGAGACATTGAGGGGGGCGGATCGC
>NC_057813.1:36813037-36851716 GCF_018294505.1 Triticum aestivum | reverse complement strand
GACCCCTCCCCTTCACTAGTGCGTCCTAATTCCCCCACTAATGGCCATTAGAACCACAGGTAACTGCTGCCATTAGCGCCCTTAAATCCGACGATGCTCCGCTCTCCTATGGCTTCCCCTGACCCTCTATAAAAGCCCACGAAGACGCCCAAGTTCCCCTCGTCCAAAGCCCTCTCCTTCTGGAGCTTTCCCCCCTCCCTAACCCTGCCAATTGCTTGCCGGAGTTCTTGGATTCCGGTGGCTTCTCCACCATGCCAGGAGACGATACCGACCCCGCGACACCGCTCCTCGGATCCGCCTCACGTTGCTCTTCACCATCCCGCACGCGTCCTTCGCTGAAGCACACCGGAGCCGCCTTATTCCTCGTCGCCGGCGAGAAGTCCGGTCAGCACCCAGCCATGGGTATCCAGCCAATCAGAGAGCGCCACTTGGCATCTCGCCGATTTTTTTCTCTTTTCCCAGTATTTTTACAATCTCAGATTCTATACCAATTCTTCTGTCTAGTGTATCTTTTAATCTATAGATCCGATTTAGTTGATTCTTTTTCCTACTAGTTCATAAAAATATCCTCAATCCAGAGAACCAAAAGAAAAATATTTTTTAATGTTTGAAATTTCGAATCCAAACAGATCTGAATTCAAACTTCTTTAGGCCATAACTGGAGTTCCGTAACTCTGTTTTGGGTGATTCTTTTTGCAAATCGAAGCTTGTGACATGTAATTGCTGTTAAAACCAAAGCCACTTATTTTTGTTGCTGTAAAAATTACGTTATGTACATTAAATTTATTTGGTTGTTTTTTTAGTTTTCCGAAGTCTTTTATTTGTTTTCTTTTTGGATCTTTGCTTGTATGCTTATGTATGTTATTGCTTGCTTACGCTAGATAATCCGGAGTGTGAAGCTTGCTACTACGAATCTTTAGAGTTCAACAAATGTCAGCAAGGCAAGTTCACACTTTGATCATATTTTTCAATACCCAGTTTTTATTATGCATTAGTTTCACCCTCAAAGATTGCATGGGTAGGATTGGGAACATGTGGTTATGCTATGTAGTTCATGTGGTAGGAACCTATGACCTTTGATCATCCGGGGAATATTCGTCATGTTATATATTGCTTAGCCATGCTCGTAGACGGGGATTGCTATGTGTGATCCATGCAAGTTGCGAGAGATAATAATTATGGGACAACATAGGGTGGAAACTTTAGTACACATTTGGGTGGATTGTTTGGGGCACCCGGAGAAACCAATGCTTGCCCAAGGGGGTCCCGGAGTACCCGTGTGATTACCCTAGGTCCACCACCCAGGCTCAAAGGGATTATATGATATTTCATGCCTAGAAACTTCCCTGTGCAGCCACAAGCCATTATGGGCTCTGGCATAGTTGAGTAAGTTGTGTGACCTTTTTCCGTGGTAGACTAGCTGATGTAGGGGAAAGTAGGTGTACGGGTCTACCCAGGGTCTAGAGGAAATACTTCAGAAAGGCTATGTCTCGATCTTCCGATCATGGAGGTGGTCGAGTCTTGTGGGGAAAAGTGCGCGAAGCCGCAAACCTCTGCAGAGTGTACAAACTAATCATGATTAGCCGTGTCCCTGGTTATGGACAAATTTGAGTATCTAGAAGTTAATTATTGATTGATCTCATCACTCTTTTTAATGAAATTATTGGGTTACTAATAAATTGGGAATTTTGGGATTGAGTTGGAGGAACCTTCTCGATAATGGCATTTTAATTTAGTAGTAAATAATTTTTTTCCTTTGTTGTAGGGTAAAATTTGTTTTATGCAAAAATTAAACTTAGAGCCTCCACCAGCTAAATTTGCATATAGAGATAGTCTTTTTCATTATTATTATATGGTGTGAAATTGCCAACATATTCCATGTGCTGACCTACATGGCTGCAATGTCTCATGTTGTAGACTTTTCTGACGAAGATTAAAGGTGCGATAGGTCGTTGTTCTACACTCAATTTGCCGTGGTGTTGGATGGACTCATTCACCTTTGATGCTTCTGCAGTTATTTTTATTTAGATGGCATTTGGCCATATTATTGTAATAGATACTCTTTTGAGGACTGAGGAAGTCCTAGATTAAGGGGTTCTTGGACAGCCGGACTATATGCATATGCCAGACTGTTGGGCTATGAAGATACAAGATAGAAGACTTCGTCCCGTGTCCGGATGGGACTCTCCTTTGCGTGGAAGGCAAGCTTGGCGGTTAGGATATGAAGATTCCTTTCTCTGTAACCGACTCTGTGTAACCCTAGCCCCCTCTGATGTCTATATAAACAGGAGGGTTTAGTCCGTAGGACAAGAACAATCATAATCATAGGCTAGCTTCTAGGGTTAGCCTCTATGATCTCGTGGTAGATCAACTCTTGTAATACTCATATCATCGAGATCAATCAAGCAGGAAGTAGGGTATTACCTCCATCGAGAGGGCCCAAACCTGGGTAAACATTGTGTCCCCCGCGTCCTGTTACCATTAGCCTTAGACGCATAGTTCGGGACCCCTACCCGAGATCCGCCGGTTTTGACACCGACATTGGTGCTTTCACTGAGAGTTCCATTGTGTCGTCACCGTAAGGCTTGATGGCTCCTTCAATCATCTATAACAATGCAGTCCAGGGTGGGGTCTTCCTCCCCGGACAGATCATATTCGGCGGCTTCGCACTGTGGGCCAACTCATTTGGCAATCTGGAGCAGATCAACAGCTACGCCCCTGGCCATCGGGTCAGGTTTAGAAACTTGAACTACACCACCGACATCCGCGGAGATTTGATCTTCGATGGATTCGAACCCACGACAGCCGCACCCTGGCGCCATGATGAACATGACCTAAATCTGTCATCGGGCTGTCCTCAGGAGATAGCGCCTTTAACCGCTCCGGCCCTAGATCCAGAGCAGAGTACGCCATCCAAGGATGGGAAGATCAACCTCTCCACGGAGGCCGCAGACTCAACGGCGCTAGAGCCGAACACAGATCTGACCTCCAACGAGGCCTGTGTCATCGGAACCTCGGACTCGTCTCTGGCCATAGGCTCCGAACCGCGTGTATCCGCACCCATCAACCGGGCGCCAATCTTAGAGTTCAGCTCCGCGGACATCTTCCAACACTCACCCCTAGGCGATGTGTTAAACTCATTAAAGTCTCTCTTCTTGTAGGAGACTTTTGGCCGAACTATGTCCAACTTGAGTGGGAAGCGGGCGACGAAGAACTTCGTTACCCACCCACCACCCACATGATAGCCACTGTCAACGATTTGACCGACCTGCTTGATTTCGACTCCGAAGACATCGACGGTATGGACGACGATGCCGGAGAAGAACAGGAACCACTGCCCACAGGGCGCTGGACAACCACCTCCTCATACGACATATACATGGTGGATACACCCAAAGGAGACCATGGCGATGACAAAAAGGATCCATTTGAGGATAAACCTCCTGAGAAGTAGCCAAAGCACCGACATCAGCAGCGCCGCTCTAAATCATGCCATGGTAAAAATAGCGATACCGGCACAAGAGGGAATAACACCTCGGACGATGCCGAAGACAATGAAGAAACCGCGGACCCAGCAATGGAGCAGGACGAGCAAGGTGACGGAGAACATAGTCCGGGGCCCCTGTCCGATCACAGCGATGCCGAAGACTCCAATTATCAACCTGTCCCTGAAGAGGAGATCAGTCTGGATGACGATGCATTCATCATCCCGGAAAAACAATTGGAACAAGAACACCTCCACCAGAGACTTATCGCCACCGTGAGGAGCTTGAAGAAGTAGAAGCAACGACTTAAAACCGCACAGGATACGCTCAATGATAAATGGAACGAAGTGCTCGACACTGAGGAAAAATACGGCGGCAATCACCAAACAAAGAGCTACCCCAAACACAAACTGCTGCCCGAATTCGATGACGATGCTATTGTGCCCATACCACCGAATAACAATACGACCGATCAACCAGGCCGACCACCTCGTGGTCGAGACAGAGCGGCTAACAACGCCGCACAGAAAATTGCACGCCCTCCCCATAAAGGAAAGGAGGTCGCAACCCAGAACCAGAAACACGATTTACGTGATGACCTGGAAAAAAAGGCTGGCAGAACCAGGTCCATTTATGGGTCCAGGGAATGTGGTCCCGCACAGGATCAGGGCCATCATACCAAACACACAGGTCACTTACCAGTTCGGAACCAACACCGAACACTACAACCGTCGGACCCACGCCGCGACACAGCCAAATAGAGGGGTGTTGCACACCCCGTGTGCTTCACCAATGAGGTGCTAGATCATGAATTTCCAGAAGGGTTTAAACCCGTGAATATCAAGGCATACGACGGAACGACAGACCCTGCGGTCTGGATAGAAGACTTTATTCTTCACATCCACATGGCTCGCGGAGATGATCTCCACGTCATCAAATACCTGCCCCTCAAGCTAAAAGGACCAGCTCGGCACTGGCTGAAAAGCCTCCCCGAAAATTCCATTGGAAGCTGGGAAGAACTTGAGGATGCTTTCAGGGCCAATTTCTAAGGGACCTATGTCCGACCTCCGGATGCAGATGATCTAAGTCACATAACCCAACAACCCCGAGAGTCGGACCATAAGCTTTGGAACCAATTTCTCACTAAGAAGAACCAAACCGTCGACTGTCCGAACACCGAAGCCTTAACAGCTTTCGAACATAGTGTCCGGGATGAATGGCTAGCCAGACACCTAGGCCAGGAAAAGCCAAAGACAATGGTAGCCCTAACTACACTCATGACACGCTTTTGCGCGGGAGAGGACAACTGGTTGGCCCGTAGCAGCACCAGCAATCCTGGCACATCCGAAGTCAGGGATGGGAATGGAAAGCCACGACGCAATAAAAATAGACATCGAAACAATGAAGAAAGCCCATACAATACAGCAGTAAACGCCGGATTCAGGGGCTCTAGACCTGGTCAACGGAAAAAGTCACTTAAAGGTAGCAGAGATGGTCCATCTAGCCTAGATAAAATTCTAGAAAGGTCCTGCCAGATTCATGGCACCCCCGACAAACCAGCCAATCATACCAACAGAGTATGTTGGGTCTTCAAGCAGGCCGGCAAGCTCAACACCGAAACAAAGGGAAGGGACCGGAAAGCGAAGACGAGGACAAATCTCGCCAGCCAAATATGGGGGGACAGAAGAAATTTCCACCGAAGGTCAAAACAGTGAACATGATTTATCTCACTCATATCCCCAAGAGGGAGCGCAAATGCGCACTCCGAGATGTGTATGCTATAGAGCCTGTTGCCCCCAAATTCAACCCATGGTCGGCCTATCCGATCACCTTTAATCGCAGGGATCATCCGACTAGTATCCGTCACGGGGGCTCGACTGCCTTAGTGCTCGACCCAATAATTGACGGACACCACCTCACCCGAGTCCTCATGGACGGCGACATTAGTCTCAATCTGATATATCAGGACACTGTCCATAAGATGGGGATAGACTCGTCAAGAATCAAGCAGAGCATCACTACCTTTAAAGGAGTAATACAAGGCATAGAGGCCCACTGCACGGGCACTCTAACATTGGACGTCGTCTTCGGCTCTCCAGATAACTTTCAAAGCGAAGAGCTAATCTTCGACATTGCTCCGTTCCGAAGTGGCTATCATGCACTACTCGGACGAACAACCTTCACCCATTTCAATGCAGTCCCGCATTACGCTTATCTTAAACTCAAGATGCCTGGACCACGTGGCGTTATCACGGTGAGTGGAAATACATAGCGTTCTCTTTGTACAGAAGAATATGCGGCGGCTCTAGTAGCTGAAGCACGAGCGGCCTTTTCAAGCCGAGAAGCTCATCGGTCCTCAAGACTGCGGACACAGCCAAACGTGTTTGGCGCACACCTACGTGTAACAGCTCAGATAAACCTAAGCTTGTTTAGCAGCCCTGCCCCCATGGATCGCCCCATAAGAAGACTGTACATGTTTTCCCGTATACATAAATATACACTCAAAATTCCTTGGGTGGCGCTGGGGGCACCATGCACGTTAGAAGTCTATAGTCCGGCTTGACCCTATTCGGACTCAAGAAGCTACAGTTCACGGTTCATCAAAACCAACAAGATATACCCACGGCCATACCAGATTCTTTCACCTGGTTCTCTCTTTTTTATAGACAGGCCATCATGATATACCCTTCAAGGACACTGCACAACGGAGATAAAGGCGCAGACGTGCAGCAGGGCCCTGTTTCAAGGTTTCTGTTTAGATTAAGACCCTGTGTAAACCTTTTTTCTTATTATTATCTCTTGTTGTTTCATACCCTCCTGGCATATAAAACGCCCAGGAAAGATATCAGCAGTATTTGCGAACTTCCTATTCGCCATACTAAACTGGATGTTCTAGAAGCGGCCAGCAGTGTGCTTTGAGAACTATGCTCTCACCACAAGCGCTCTCTCCTCACGCCGGGTCGTAGCACGTGCCTTGAATTCAGGGTTCATTACCGGGGGCTGTATCCAGCCCGGCATATATTGAAAAGTCCGAATACCTTCGGGAGTGTTTGGCGTCGCGAGTTTCGACCTTATATGCATCAACTCCGAATCATGTCTTTGGTCAATAGTTGGGTTTGCCCTGCTCCTGTGCTAGCTACCTTACGTTCCGCTATATCGGCTAAGGTGGTAAAGGGAGAACTACTATGATTGTGCCCTGGTTCATCCGGACGAGCACCTCAGTAGAGAAAGCTAAAAATTGATTGTCATGATAAGGCAAGAGCTAGTCAACCACTCCACGACTCATCGGAATCTTCGCGATTCCCCTGCATTAACAAAGGACTGGTTTCCCGGTCACGTATGTAAACGCACCGTATTCGGATAAACGCGAACATACCAGGGGCTATATGGTAGCCCCACCGTCAAACTCCTATGGCTAAGTGAAAGTGTTAAAGCTCTATAGTCCGATTGCCTAGTTCGCTGCACTAACACCTCCTTAACGGACCAAGACGTTGGGTCAAGTGTGATCAAGTACTTTTCCGAACACCCCCGCGTTATACGCGAGGGGGCTGAAGCCGACGACTGCAAACTTTTAGGTTATATACATATATACATAAACGGCCGCACATGAGGCACTAAAATACTTTACGGGCAAAAGTATAAACACATCCTTCATTATCATAAGCATTGTTTTTACAATTCGGATACATGTTACTCGAACATAATATTTTTTGAGCACCGACCCTCTATCAAGCTGGCACCCTCTAAGACTTCTTCAAAATAGTGATCTGGTGTGTCCTGACCCTCGGGTGGACCCCCTGTTGCAATATCGGGGGCCTTCATCTTCGCCCAATATGTCTTCACACGGGCAAGGGCCATCCGTGCACCTTTTATGCACGTTGACCGCTTGACAGCGTCGACATGCGACACCGCATGAACAAGTTGTTGCACTAAACCAAAATAACTATTCGCAGTTGGTCCCTCAGGCCACAGCCGGTCCACGACAACCTTCATGGCAAGTCCAGATATCCTGTGGAGCTCGGCCCATTCAGCCATCTGCTCATTCAACAGCAGCGGATGCCTTGGCATGCTAAACTGCGACCAGAAAAGATGTTCCGCTTCATGTCCTTCTTGGCCTAGAAAAACCGCGTCGCATCAGAAGCACTCTTCGACAAGTCCAAATATGCGTCCGAAGAACTCCACATTTGATCAAGCAGGGCATACTTCGGATCGCCGAACTTAGTTCGTAATAAAAAGGGCTTCCCAGCCGCTATCTCCCCGGCTTGCCGGATCTCCTCCCATGCCGTTCTGGCCTCTGAACGGGTTTCCTTTGACGCTTGTAAGACCTTCTCAAGGTCAGCCACTTTTTCTTTGGTCTCTTTCTCGAGAAGTGCATATTGGCTAGCGGCATCCCTTAGCTCAAGCGCCATGTTGGATATTCTCTCCTTACTTAGGCGATGAGCAGCCTGTTCGGCTTTTAATTCACCAATTGCCTTCTCGGCAGCCGCGTTGCTTATCCTGGCTTGCTCCTTGGCCTGGGCAAGCTCAGCCCGAAGGGTCTCCACGGCGGCAGCACCATCTGCAGTCAAGCATATTATAAATTCCAGCATCATGCTCCTATTTATACTCATTGACCGCCCAAAAGACATACCTTGCGCCTCATCAAGCCACTTGTTCATGAGCGTGATGTCATCATCCGCTACATCAAGTTGCCACTTCAGTTCAGCAAATTCGGCAGCCCGGGCAGTGGCCGGGGCTGCAGCCGCCTGTGTACAAATTAGCAAAATTATTACCTGAGCTTATTTATCTTTTGATCCTCTGACCACCCCGTTCGGAGGGTAACCGGAGTCTCAGGGGCTATTATCTATACACAGTACACCTTGCCTTTAAGGTACAATAAAAAAATGTCACATTGCATACCTCAAAGCCTCTTAGCAGGCTCGTAAAGGCTTCATTCAATCCGCTTTTTGCGGACGAAATTCTCTCAATCACCGTGCCCATTAAGGTACGATGTTCCTCCAAGATAGGAGCTTGCCATAGAAGACTGGTCCATATCTCCGGCTGTATATTGGATAGTCCGGGGCTTTTGTTGTTGGTCTCTCTAGGAGCCGAACACCCCGGACCTCGAATAGCCGAAGAGTCATCTTTTGGCCTTGTCCTCCTTCGTAGATCATGAGAGATCTTCCGGGATGACACCTCGGGGTCGTCCGCCTTATGGGGCAGGGAAGTATGAGGCAACGTTTCGCTATCCATCATCTCCGGAAGAAGATCCCCCGAGGACAAAGATTGTTGAGGAAGGCTATAGGCCGAACTGCAAAACATATGTTTCAGATATTACCCTCACAAACAAGAAAAGAACAGGGTATGCTTATTAAAGCACCTTTGTTCACTTATGGTTCGGCTGAAGGCTGGCCCCCTTGTGGGCACTGGGCGGCAATATCGCCTCCCGAATCCGGGCCCCCTGATAGGGATTTCTTCCCTCGCTTGGAGGCCTCTGCCTTCAGGTCTTCGGGGGCGGCTCTCTTCTTCCCGTGGGGGGAGGGAATGTTAGATTCTCCTCCCCGTTCATCCTCCAACGCGGGAGTTGTGATTTCCCCGGATACGGTGCGTGACACACCTCCGATATGAAGGCCACTTTGGGCCTCTCCTCTCCACTCCTTTTCTTCCCTCAACGACACTTGATAAGGTGCCGGAGCCATCATCCTAGTTAACACTAGGTTCGTTGAGTTTTCGGGAAGAGGGGCCGAGCACCTGATCCTCTCCGCCTTCTTTAGCGAGCCCTGGCCGAGTATGGTTTTCTCAATTTTGTTATGGGAAACTTAAACTAAAAACGTGCTCAGAAATTGAGTGCTTACGAGGAATCCGGATGGTTGCAGTCGAGGCATGTGTCCTCTGCGGTGTCCGGACACCTTTTTCATGACCCGAAGAATAATTCATACATCCCTTCGAGCGTTGTGCCGAAGAAGCACTGAATGGTTTGTGGTCCTTCCGGATTGAACTCCCACGTACGGAGAGGTCGATGCTGGCATGGCAAGACCCGACGGACTAACATAACTTGGATTACCTTGATGAGATCGATGTCCTTCTTAATAAGGTCTCGAATGCGGCTTGCAATATTTGAACTTCATCTAGCGATCCCCAATCTAGCCCCTTATTGATCCACGATGCAAGCTGTGGCGGAGGGCCGGATCGGAAGGCGGGTGGAGCCACCCACTTTGTACCACGAGGCTCCGTGATATAAAACCACTCCGTTGCCATAGGCCGGAAGCTGCAGTGAAGGAACCCTTTGGCCAGACGATATCGGCCAATTTGCTTATTAAAGCACCTCCGCACTCCGCATGTATCCCGTCTATTATCTTTGGCTTTACATCGAAGGTCTTGAGCCATAAGCCGAAGTGTGGAGAGATACGGAGGAAGGCCTCACATATGATAAAGAATGATGAGATGTAAAGGTAGGAGTCCGGAGCTAGATCATGGAAATCTAGTCCGTAGTAAAACATGAGCCCTCGAACGAAGGGATGAAGGGAGAAACCTAGCCCCCGAAGGAAGTGAGGGATAAATACGACCCTCTCATTAGGTCTAGGAGTAGGGATAACCTTCCCTTGTGCAGGAAGCCTGTGAAGGATCTCCGCGGTTAAATACCTCGCCTCCCTGAGCTTCGTGATATCCTCCTCGATGATAGAAGAAGCTGTCCACCAGCCTTGAAAGCTGGATCTGGACATGGCCTAAGGTTCGAAGCGATTGGTTAAACCTTGGGTGTTGGAACTCGAGGTGGGAGGAGGGGAGTAGCGTAGAGGGGAAAGGCGGGTCTCGGCCTCCTTATAAAGATGACGAATATCAAACGTCCCCTATGCGGCCTTAAAACATGCCTATTCCCAAGGAATCATACCAATGGGACGGTTGGGTTACCCACGCCCGTGTTGATGAGAATCCCACAATAAGGGGACACGATCTCCGCTTCGATAAGACGTGCCAATAAAACCGTGTTGTGAAGCGTGCAGCAGCAGGTTGGAAAAACGATTCAAAATAATGGCCAAACGATGATGTAATGTTGTGTTGCAAAAGCCGTCAGCGGATTGGACTTGCGAAAACATTATGCTCTCCACGGTGGTATACAGAATTTGTTTTGCAGAGCCGAACACGATTCTTATGTTCAAGATCTACTTTGGAGTATTCGGAGAAGGAACCCGCCTTGCAATGCCGAAGACAATCTGCGCGCCGGACTCATCGTCATTGAAGCCTGATTCAGGGGCTACTGAGGGAGTCCCAGATTAAGGGGTCCTCAGACAGCCGGACTATATGCATATGTCGGACTGTTGGGCTATGAAGATACAAGATAGAAGACTTCATCCCGTGTCCGGATGGGACTCTCCTTTGCGTGGAAGGCAAGCTTGGCGGTTAGGATATGAAGATTCCTTTCTCTGTAACCGACTCTGTGTAACCCTAGCCCCCTCCGGTGTCTATATAAACCGGAGGGCTTAGTCCGTAGGACAAGAACAATCATAATCATAGTCTAGCTTCTAGGGTTTAGCCTCTATGATCTCGTGGTAGATCAACTCTTGTAATACTCATATCATCAAGATCAATCAAGCAGGAAGTAGGGTAGTGTCCCCCGCCTCATGTTACCATTAGCCTTAGACACACAGTTCGGGACCCCCTACCCGAGATCCGCTGGTTTTGACACCGACAAGGACCTCGATGTAATAAAGTATGTGATTTACCTCTGTTATAATTCCTCGAGTACTATGTGTCTCAGCATACCGATCCAGGGAGGACACTTAAGCACAGAGACTTCGATCCATTTGGGTCGGGTCGTTACAAGATGGCATCAGAGCACACGCTGACTGTAGGAAGTGACCACTAGGAAATGGAAAGCCATAGGAAGAAAACTCTATTTTACGACTTCCTTATATATATGTTGGTCTGTACTCTTCTCTATTCATTTCTATCTCTTCTCTACTTCAATAAAATAGTTGTTGAACCCCATCACCAAGTTGCTCATCCCGATGAGACCATGACCTATGAAGACAACATTGACGAAGAAGAAGCTAGAATTGACTTTGATTTGAGGAGATTTAGTTCAGACCACCACTATCAAGTTGAGTCCAACTAATGATTTGTGGTAGTATGAAGAGATCATATCTCTTGTGGATATGACCTTACCTGTAGATTTTGCTTGTGTGGTGTGATCTGTGTGAATTGCTTGATTTGAAGTTTTCCTTCTATCATAAGCATATGGGTAGTGATTTCTCTCATTAGGCCCTAATTCTATTCTAACTTCTCATCCACTCTAAACCGAACAGATGCCTCCGAGACGTGACCCAGAATTCCCACCAGAACTTACCCAGTTGATCCAGAACCAGAATGCCCTCATGTAGATGCTCATCTAGAATCAGAACCAGAACAACAACAACCCACTGCCACCACCCCGGTTGACAACCTTACCCGTTTCCTGAGATTGAACCAACTCGTGTTCTCTAGCAGCCCGGAGTCGATCGTCGCAGATGACTAGCTTTGCAAGATCGGAAGGGAGCTGACCACCGCAAGATGCACTGACGCTGAGAAGGTGCGCTTTGCCGATCAATTGGATGGACCAACAGCTTCGTGGTGGGAGAATTACACCACCACATTCCCCATAGCCAATGTGACTTGGGATCAGTTCCAGCAGGCATTCCGTACCACACATGTTTCAGCTGGAGCTATGAGTCTAAAGAAGCGTGAGTTCCGCAACTTACGCCACAGAAATCATTCTATTGGTGATTATGTGGACTAATTCAGCAAGTTATCCCAGTATGCTCCCGGAGACGTGGCTGATGATGCCGCTAAGCAGGAGAAATTTCTGGAGGGACTAAACGATGATCTAGGACTTCAGTTGACCGTGGCTACCTTTAACAATTATCAAGAGTTGGTCGACAAGGCTCTCATTCTGGAAGGCAAGCAGCAGGAGGTGGAAAATTGCAAGAGGAAGTACGGACAGGGAAAGTACAACTCTAGAGTTCAGCAGAAGCCCCGCTATACCCCGTACTTGGGAAATAATGGATCGGGATCTGGCAAGTATGATGGACACACTCACTATAACCATGGAGGACATTCACATCATGGAGGGAATGGACACAACCATAATGGCCATAGGAATGACAACGGGAACAGAGGAAACGACAATCAGAATCGTTCCAACCCCGCAACACCCGCAAAGAAAGATCTAAGTCACATTACCTGTTTCAAGTGCGGGAAGACCGGACACTACGCCACCGAATGTCCCGAGGCGAAGAATGGGAATGGCAATGGAAGCTATGGAAAGAAGGCCAATCCTTTCACCAGAGGTTAGGTGAATCACGTCAATGTGGAGGAAATTGACGAGCAACCCGACGCAGTTATTGGTAAGTTTTTAATTAATGCATTTACAGCCCTTGTTCTTTTTGACACTGGTGCATCAAATTGATTCATATCAAGGGGATTTCTGGACAAGTTTAAGTTGCCGACCTTAGCCCTTAAGTCACCTATGTTAGTGAGTTCCCCAGGAGCAGAGTATATGGCTAGTCGGGGATGAATTTTAATTTGGAATGTTTTACAATTATTAGCTAAGCATCTATGCATTTTGTTTGAATTCAGTGTCATTTGGAAATTTCAGAGGCATTTGAGTTTTATCTGACTTTGAATTCAACTTGGCATTTGAAATTTATTTCAAAAAAATCCCTGACAAATACTTGTTCAAAACTATGAGAGGAGCTAACATGACACTCCAAAAAGTTTGAAGAAAACAATGTCAAAAGTTTTGAATTCAAATTTGAGTTTCATTTGGATTTTGTTTAGAAAAATGTTTTTTATAAAGTTTTTATTTAGCCTCTGAAAATAGTTCATCTTGTAGGATTTCTTTTTCTGATTTTTTTGATATATATATATATATGTCCTATAGAAAAATATTTTTATTTTCTATTTTTATTTTTCTTTCTTGTGTCTTTCTTTTCTTGGGCCTTGATTTTTTCACTAAGGCCCATATGCACACGCTTCTTCTTCCTCCTCGTTCATGTTCAAAGGAACATGAACAAAGGCTACTTCCATGGCGCCTTCACATCTTCCTTCACACCTCTTCCTTCCCCGCACCCACTGACCCCAGAACCGGTTCCCCTCTCCTCCCTCGACCCCTCCCCTTCACTAGTGGGTCCTAATTCCCCCACTAATGGCCATTAGAACCACAGGGAACTGCTGCCATTAACGCCCTTAAATCCGACGATGCCCCGCTCTGCTCTGGCTTCCTGACCCTCTATAAAAGCCCACGGAAATGCCCAAGTTCCCCTCATCCGAAGCCCTCTCCTTCTGGAGCTTTTCCCCCTCCCTAACCCCGCCAATTGCTCGCTAGAGTTCTTGGATTCCGCCAACTTCTCCACCATGCCAGGAGACGATACCGACCCGCGACACTGCTCCTCGGATCCGCCTCACGTTGCTCTTCACCGTCCTGCAGACGTCCTTCGCTGAAGCACACCAGAGCTGCCTTCTTCCTCGTCGCCGGCGACAAGTCCGGTCAGCACCCAGCCATGGGTATCTAGCCAATCAGAGAGCGCCAGTTGGCATCTGGCTGATTTTTTTTCTCTTTTTCCTGTATTTTTCCAATCTCAGATTCTATACCAATTCTTCTGTCTAGTATATCTTTTAATCTATAGATCCGATTTAGTTGATTCTTTTTCCTTATAGTTCATACAAATATCCTCTATACGGAGAACCAAAAGAAAAAATATTTTTTGAAAGTTTTAAATTTCGAATTCAAACATATCTGAATTCAAACTTCTTTAGGCCATAACTCGAGTTCCGTAACTCCGTTTTGGGTGATTCTTTTTGCAAATCGAAGCTTGTGACATGTACTTTCTGTTAAAACCAAAACCATTTATTTTTGTTGCTGTAAAAATTATGTTATGTACATAAACTTTATTTGGTTGTTTTTTTAGTTTTCTGAAGTCTTCACTACAAAAAAATACACTTCCGTGATGATACGTGTTTGTTACTGTAGGTCGCGTTTTTTGTCATGCATGTACATCCATGATGATTTGATGACAGCATCAACATAGTCATACATGTGCTGTCGTAGAAGTATTCCATGACATTACCAAAAGTATCATCACGGAAGTGTCCACTTCCATGATGATAAATCACGCGTCACAGAAGTGCTTTCGTCAAGGATGACCGACACGTGGCATCCATCGTAAAGGAACACCGTTAAGCTGTCGGGTCCGGTACCCGTTAACAGCCGGGACCAATGGGAAATTTCCACGTGTAAAATTCTGATTGGCCAGAGGGAACACCTGTCAGCTCGTCAGTGGGCCAAATGTCGCCCGTCCATTGGAGGAGACATGCCTATGATACCTCGACACGTGGTTGGGCCCAATAGAGGCCCATATAGGTTAAAAAGGTTGCCCCAGTCAAAGCCCCGTAGTACTTACGTAGGTACTAGTGGGCCAACCCAATAACGACCTACTTAATAAAGGCCCATTTATGGCCCGAAGCCAGATCTGGCCCGTTAATTGTTTGCCGAATATTTGGGCCCATTTACGGCCCGAAGCCAGATCTGGCCCGTTAATTGTTCACCAAATATTTGGGCCCAATTACAGCCCAGTGACTTTCCGCCTGTTAGAGGCCCGATGTAGACATGGGCCCATTTCAGCCCGGTGTGACTTTCGGCCTGGGAATGGTCCGTGCTGCCCATGGGCCATATATGGTCCGACGGGACATGAGGCCCACTAACGGCCCGTGATAAAGGTGGCAACAGTTAAGCCCAACGTGACTTTGGGCCTGTTAAAGGCTTGTCGTATAATTCGGCCCGTTGATGTCTGTACTAAGATTTCAACCTCTTAAAGGCCCATGATATCAGTGGGCCAACTAAGGCCCAACATATGTTTCGTCCTGGTAACGGCGTGATATAACTGGGCCCAAAAAGGCCCGGTCTACATTTCAGCCTGCTGAAGGCCTGTCGACGACTAGTGAAAATTGAGGCCCAACATGCATTTCGGCCTGCTAAAGGCCCATGGTTTCATATGGGCCATAACAGGTCAGTACAATATTCAGCCTGTTAATGGCCCAACGCTACCTGGGCCAAACTAAGCATTGGGTCCACAAAAGGCCGAACTAAAATATAGGCCGGTGTAAGTTGTGGGCCTGGCGCAAAGTGTGAAGGCCCCAATCATTCGGGCCCAAGAAAGATGCATGCCGACCCAATTGTGGCCCGCTAAAAACCGGGACCGTTAGAGGCGAATGTTTCGGCTCGGTCGACTATATTAGATTTTTTCAGATAGCAAATGATGGCAGTAACTAGTAGGAATTAAGAACAAACCTACTCTATACAATAAAGAAATTACGACATAGTAACTAAGAATAAACCTACACTATTGATAACCCACAAGTATAGGGGAAAGTTGTAGCCTCTTTCGATAAGTAAGAGTGTCGAACCCAACGAGGAGCTAAAGGTAGAACAAATATTCTCTCAAGTCGTATCGGCCACTGATACGACTCTACACACGCTTGACGTTCGCTTTACCTAGAACAAGTATGAAACTAGAAGTACTTTGTAGGTGTGATAGGATAGGTTTGCAAGATAATAAAGAGAGCGTAAACATAAACTAGGGGCTGTTTAGATAAAGACACAACTAAACTAGTAAAAGTAAAAACCTTGTTGTCACGAGAAAGTTATTTGTCCCTAGGCATTCGATAACTAGATCGGTAATCATTATTGCAATTTTATTTGAGGGAGAGGCATAAGCTAACATACTTTCTCTACTTGGATCATATGCACTTATGATTGGAACTCTAGCAAGCATCCGCAACTACTTAAGATTCATTAAGGTAAAACCCAACCATAGCATTAAAGTATCAAGTCCCCTTTATCCCATACGCAACAATCCCTCTTACTCGGGTTTGTGTTCCAGTCACTCACCAACCCACTATAAGCGAATCATGAACGTATTGCAACACCCTACAGCGGGAATCCCTCACGCTTGCGTGACACAGAGGGCACCATATGACAGCACCAATAATAAAACATACAACTCAAACCAATCACGATCATCAAATAGCCATTAGGACAAAACAGATCTACTCAGACATCATAGCATGGCAACACATCATTGGATAATAATATGAAGCATAAAGCACCATGTTCAAGTAGAGGGTACAGCGGGTTGCGGGAGAGTGGACCGCTGGATATAGAAGGGGCAAGGTGATGGAGATGTTGGTGAAGATGACGACCGTGTTGGTGAAGATCGCGGTGATGATGATGGCCCCCGGCGGCGTTCCGGCGCCACCGGAAGCAAGGGGAAGAGAGCCCCGCTTGTTCTTCTTCTTCCTTGACCTTCTCCCTAGATGGGAGAAGGGTTTCCCCTCTGGTCCTTGACTCCCATGGCTTGGGAGGGGCGAGAGCCCCTCCGAGATTGGATCTATCTCTCTGTTTCTGCGTTCCCTGATTCTACCCCTTCACCGTTTCCTTTATATCTGGAGATCCGTAACTCCGATTGGGGTGAATCTTTCGCCCAGATCTTTCTCATAAAATTAGCTTTCTTATGCCAGAAGAAGAGCGTTAACCGCCTTACAGGTGGACCACGAGGGTCAGGGGCACGCCTGGGAGGGGGGGGGGGGTAGGGCGCGCCCCCTACCTCGTGCCCACCTCGGATACCGTTTCACGTTGATTTTACTTCCCAAAAATCATAAATATTCCAAAAAAAAAATCTCCAACCGTTTTTTCCCGTTTGGACTCCGTTTGATATTGGGTTTCTGCGAAACAAAAAACATGCAACGGACAGGAACTGGCACTGGGCACTGGATCAATATGTTAGTCTCAAAAATAATATAAAAAGTTGCCAAAAAGTATATGAAAGTGAATAATATTGGCATGGAACAATCAAAAATTATAGATACGACGAAGATGTATCAGCATCCCCAAGCTTAATTCCTGCTCGTCCTCGAGTAGGTAATGATAAAAAAGAATAATTTTTGATGTGGAATGCTACCTAGCATAATCTTGATCATATGTATAATCATGGCATGAATATTAAGACACGAGTGATTCAAAGCAATAGTCTATCATTTGACATAAAAACAATAATACTTCGAGCGTACCAATAAAGCAATCATGTCTTTTCAAAACAACAAGGCCAAAGCAAGCTTATCCCTACAAAATCATACAGTTTGGCCATGCTTCATTTTCGTCACACAAAATGCCCCCATCATGCACAACCCCGACGACAAGCCGAGCAATTGGTTCATACTTTTTAACGCGCTTCAGATTTTTCAACCCTTACGCAATACATGAGCGCAAGCCATGGATATAGCACTATAGGTGGAATAGAATATAATGATGGAGGTTATGTGTAGAAGACAAAAAAAAGGAGAAAGTCTCACATCGACACGGCTAATCAATGGGCTATGGAGATGCCCATCAATTGATGTCAATGCGTGGAGTAGGGATTGCCATGCAACGGATGCACTAAGAGCTATAAGTGTATGAAAGCTCAACAAAAGAAACTAAGTGGGTGTGCATCCAACTTGCTTGCTCATGAAGACCTAGGGCATTTGAGGAAGCCCGTCGTTGGAATATACAAGCCAAGTTCTATAATGAAAATTCCCACTAGTATATATGAAAGTGACAACATAGGAGACAATCTATATGAAGAACATGGTGCTACTTTGAAGCACAAGATATGAGACTCACTACATGAAGAACATGGTGCTACTTTGAAGCACAAGTGTGGAAAAAGAGATAGTAACATTGCCCCTTTTCTCTTTTTTTGTGGGCTTCTTTGGCCTTTCCCCTTTTTTATGGGGCAAACATTCTATAATGATGATCATCACACTTTTATTTACTTACAACTCAATATTACAACTCGATACTGGAACAAAGATATGACTCTATATGAATGCTTCCGGCGGTGTACCGGGATGTGCAATGATCTAGCGTAGCAATGACATCAAAAAACGGACAAGCCATGAAAACATCATGCTAGCTATCTTACGATCATGCAAAGCAATATGACAATGAATGCTCAAGTCATGTATATGATGATGATGGAAGTTGCATGGCAATATATCTCGGAATGGCTATGGAAATGCCATGATAGGTAGGTATGGTGGCTGTTTTGAGGAAGATATAATGAGGCTTATGTGTGATAGAGCGTATCGTATCACGGGGTTTGGATGCACCGATGAAGTTTGCACCACTCTCGAGGCGAGAAAGCGCAATGCACGGTACCGAAGAGGCTAGCAAAGGCGGAAAGGTGAGAGTGCGTATAATCCATGGACTCACATTAGTCATAAAGAACTCATATAATTATTGCAAAAGTTTATTAGCCCTCGAAGCAAAGTACTACTACGCATGCCCCTAGGGGATAGATTGGTAGGAAAAGACCATCGCTTGTCCCCGACCGCCACTCATAAGGAAGACAATCAAAGAAACACCCCATGCTTCAAATTTGTCACACAACGGTTACCATACGTGCATGCTAGAGGACTTGAAAACCTCAACACAAGTGTTCTACAATCCACAACCACCCACTAGCATAACTCTAATATCACCATCTTTATATCGCAAAACTATTGCAAGGAATCAAACATATCATATTCAGCGATCTACAAGTTTATGTAGGATTTTATGACTAACCATGTGAATGACCAATTCCTGTCATCTCTCTAAATAGGTATAAGTGAAGCAAGAGAGTTTAATTCTTTCTACAAAAGATATGCCCACGCTCTAACAAATATAAGAGAAGCAAAAGAGCATTCTACGAATGGCGGTTTTCTATGTAAAGAGAAACAGGCAATCCAACTTCAAATGATATAAGTGAAGCACATGAAGCATTCTATAAAGCCACACTCAAAAGATTTAAGTGAAGTGCAATGAGTATTCTATAAATCAACCAAGGATTATCTCATACCAACATGGTGCATAAAAGAAAAATGAAAACTAAATGCAAAAGACGCTCCAAGACTTGCACATAATGCACGAACGAAACGAATTCGAAAACATACCGATACTTGTTGAAGAAAGAGGGGATGCCTCCCCAGCATCCCCAAGCTTAGACGCTTGAGTCTCCTTGAATATTTACTTGGGGTGCCTCGGGTATCCACAAGCTTGAGCTCTTGCCTCTCTTCCTTCTTCTCACATCGAAACATCCTCGATTAGACACTACATCCACACAAAACTTCAACAGAAAACTCGGTAAGATCTGTTAGTATAATAAAGCAAATCACCACTCTAAGTACTGTTGAAAACCAATTCATATTTTGTTTTTGCATTGTGTCTACTGTAATATAACTTTTTCATGGCTTAATCCACCGATATAAATTGATAGATTCATCAAAACAAGTAAACTATGCATCAAAAACAGAATCTGTCAAAAACAGAACAGTCTGTAGAAATCTGAACATCTACCATACTTCTGGTACCCCAAAAATTCTACCAAAATTAGAAAAAATATAAAAGTTGTACAGCAAGACAATGCAGAAGGAATCAGAACCGTTTGACGTTCCAGATAAAAATGTAAAATCGTGCACTACAGCCAAAGTTTCTGTCCTGCACCGTACAAACCAACAAGCATTGTAAACATCCTAAAGGCAAACCTTGGCACATTATTTTTATAATAAAATGGAATTATACAAGGGGATAATTATTTTTGATGAAAATTTTCTGTAATTAAGATTCACAAAGTTTCTGTGAGCATGAACAAAGTTCAAGGAGCTCTCCCACTTCAACAATGCTTGTCTTTCTCACTTTCACTTTCCTTTTTGAAAAGTTTTTAGGTTCCCCTCTTTATTTTTTTGTTTTTAAACTATATAAAATCACTCAACAGAAGTAAATGACTCTATAAAACTTCTGGGTTGTCTCCCTGGTAGCGCTTTCTTTAAAGCCATTAAGCTAGGCATATAGTGCTCAAGTAATGAATTCACCCGGATCCCAAGGTATATCAAAGCCAATTTTAATTAACAATGATTTGTAATTTAGTAGTGAGCACAAAGTAATATATATCATGCAACAACGAAGTCTAACTCTCTTCCTATGCATCGGCATGTCATAAAAGAACAATTCATGCACACCATGTAAAGGCCAATGCATAGTATAAGCAATTTCTTGCAATTCTATCGTGTTGGAAACATATAGAGGTGGAGACATAGTTCCTCTCTCATAATAATTGCAAGTAGGAGCAGCAAGCACATGCATATTATATCTATCAAAATCATCATGTGCAATGGTAAAAGGCAACCCATCAATATAATCCTTAATAAGCACAAACTTCTCCGATATAGTGTAGTCGGGAGAATTCAAAAAGATAATAGGACTATCATGCGTGGGTGCAATAGCAAAAATTTCATGTTTAACATAAGGAACTATAGAAAGTTCATCTCCATAAGCATAATTCATATTGGCATCTTGGCCACAAGCATAGCAAGCATCATCAAAAAGGAATATTTCAAGAGAATCAACGGGATCATAACAATCATCATAGCAATCATCATGGCAATCATCATAGCAACCATCCTTCGGTAAGCACGAAGGGGAATTAAATAATGTATGAGTTGGAAGGTTACTCTCATTAGAAGGTGGGCACGGGTAGCTAATCCGCTCCTCCTCCTTTTGTTCTTCGCTCTCCTCATCATCTTTTTCATCTAATGAGCTCACAGTTTCATCAATTTCTTCTTCCATAGCTTCCTGCAAAATATTAGTCTCTTCTTGGACAGCGGAGACTTTCTTAATAAATTGTTTAACATAGGCATTAGAAGTATAATTCTCATAGCAATATTCAAGTATGGCAAAATTTTCAGATTTGTAAAGAGTAGTATCATACTTTTCAATCAACATAGCAATTTCAAAAGCACCGTTAAAAGCAACAAATTCTTCAATTTGTTGAACATCATAGTAGCTATAAACACCCTTAGCATAAGAAGATAAGATTCCATTATCAAAAAACTCACATTGGTAGGGAAGGTGTTTTTTAGGGTTTTCAGAACAACAAGTAAAATCATATTCCCAACATAAATTCCAAGCATAACATTGTAAACGTTGAATTTGATCCCATAATAGTTTCCTTTTTTTAGATATACGGTGTCACACATAACAAGCATGCTCATCTAAAGATTTGCCCTCAACTAAGCTAGTTGGGGTTTCAGCACGAGCACATAGGGATCGAAGATGATCCAAGTAAAAAGCTTCAGTAGTGTGATAGATTTTGAGTGGTTCCTCAACCATTGGAGCAGTAGGTACAACTATTTTTTTGGTATTTTGCGTTTCCTACCCATGACTAAAGATATAAAACAACTAAGGACAGCAAATAAAAATTACTTAGTGATAAAGCAAACAAGCACACACGAGAATATTCACCCCACGCTATTGCTCCCCGGCAACAACGCCAGAAAAAGGTCTTGATAACCCACAAGTATAGGGGATAGTTGTAGCCTCTTTCGATAAGTAAGAGTGTCGAACACAATGAGGAGCTAAAGGTAGAACAAATATTCTCTCAAGTCCTATCGGCCACTGATACGACTCTACGCACGCTTGACATTCGCTTTACCTAGAACAAGTATGAAACTAGAAGTACTTTGTAGGTGTGATAGGATAGGTTTGCAAGATAATAAAGAGAGCGTAAACATAAACTAGGGGCTGTTTAGATAAAGACACAACTAAACTAGTAAAAGTAAAAAGCTTGTTGTCATGAGAAAGTTATTTGTCCCTAGGCAATCGATAACTAGACCGGTAATCATTATTGCAATTTTATTTGAGGGAGAGGCATAAGCTAACATACTTTCTCTACTTGGATCATATGCACTTATGATTGGAACTCTAGCAAGCATCCGCAACTACTAAAGATTCATTAAGGTAAAACCCAACCATAGCATTAAAATATCAAGTCCCCTTTATCCCATACGCAACAATCCCTCTTACTCGGGTTTGTGTTTCAGTCACTCACCAACTCACTATAAGCGAATCATGAACGTATTGCAACACCCTACAGCGGGAATCCCTCACGCTTGCGCGACACGGAGGGCACCATAGGACAGCACCAATAATAAAACATACAACTCAAACCAATCACGATCATCAAATAGCCATTAGGACAAAACAGATCTACTTAGACATCATAGGATGGCAACACATCATTGGATAATAATATGAAGCATAAAGCACCATGTTCAAGTAGAGGGTACAGCGGGTTGCGGGAGAGTGGACCGCTGGATATATAAGGGGGAGAGAGCCCCCCTTCTTCTTCTTCTTCCTTGACCTTCTCCCTAGATGGGAGAAGGGTTTCCCCTCTGGTCCTTGACTCCCATGACTTGGGAGGGGCGAGAGCCCCTCCGAGATTGGATCTATCTCTCTGTTTCTGTGTTCCCTGATTCTACGCCTTCACCGTTTCCTTTATATCTGGAGATCCGTAACTCCGATTGGGGTGAATCTTTCGCCCAGATCTTTATCATAAAATTAGCTTTCTTATGCCAAAAGAAGAGTGTTAACAGCCTTACGGGTTGACCACGAGGGTCAGGGGCGCGCCTAGGGGGTAGGGCGCGCCCCCTACATCGTGCCCACCTCGGATACCGTTTTGCATTGATTTTACTTCCCAAAAATCATAAATATTCCAAAAAAATCTCCGACCGTTTTTCCCGTTTGGACTCCATTTGATATTGGGTTTTTGTGAAACAAAAAACATGCAACAGACAGGAACTGGCACTGGGCACTGGATCAATATGTTAGTCCCAAAAATAATATAAAAAGTTGCCAAAAAGTATATGAAAATGAATAATATTGGCATGGAACAATCAAAAATTATAGATACGACGGAGATGTATCAACTATACAATAAAGGATTTAGGGTATATTACATCCACTTCCAAGTCAGTTCAACAAAGGTTAGCCTTGCGCGAGAACTGTTGCGCAAGCTGCTGAGCAAGGCTGTGAGACTGGCCTAGCATGTCAGTCATAGCTTCCAGGTGTAGCTGTTTAGCGACGAGGTTCTCATTGGTGTTCTCTGCAATCTTTCTTTAGAGATAGGACTTCAAGTCGAAGTTGAGTTGCAGAATGCCTTTCTGCTAGAACTTGGGACTGAAGAAGTCGAACTGATTCAGACAACGAATTTTGTGAGCTTGTCTAACTGCTAGTCTCAAGTAACTTGAACACTGCACCAAGACAAAACTTTGGGGTTGTCTTGCTATCTTTAAGATGTTTTGCCTTATTTGCTGCAATATATGTTGGGTTTGTCTCACAACCTTCAACAAACTTGTGCATGCCATCAAGCATATCACCCTGAAACAAAGCAGAGAGATGACAGGTTTTGCACGTGTATAAACAAAGATGATAACTGTGCTGTCAATTCCATCCAATTTCAAATTAGAAAATAAAGAGTAAGTTCAAAATATCAATAGCATAATTTGGCATCTATCTATTATATAATTAAAATAAGAGTCAAACAAGCCATCACGTTCGTCCACATATGCTGATCTTTTTAACACCGTTTGATTAGAATAACAATGGCTGAGATTTAAATATTTTTACGTAATATAAAAATATATTTGTACAAGCCGTATTGAACTTATGTTGTCACATTAGATGCAACACCTGATTTACAATGTTTAAAGAAAAGAAAAATAGAACGTCAAAAAAAATAGGGTCATGTTTAGATGCAACTTGCACCGGACTAGAAAAAAGAAGACGTGCAGCACGAGGATTCATCAACTGTAGGTAAATATACGGAAAACTAACAAAAGAGACAAACGTTTTGGGCAGATATGTACTACTAGGAAAACCACATATGACGTTTCCTTCAAAAATGAAAGTCTATCTGGAGAAGGACACGCAGCACCCCACATGTACATGCATGGGTCGGTTAAAAAATAAACAATACCGGCTGCGTTGCAACAATTTTAGGTACATTCCCTAAAAAAACAATTTTAGGTACATATATTATGCATCTGGCACGTATAGGCACATAGGCTTGATCACGTAATAATAAAAGAAGTGCATTACAGATCCGGACTTACAATAAGGAGGAAGGAAAAATAGGAAAGTGAAAGAAAGGGAACATAGGAACGTAATGTCTATGCACCGTGAAGAATAAGGAGTCGTGACCACAAGACAAACGGACGTACGCCGACGTTATTCTGGCTAAAGAAGCTCTGCTTATCCCATCGAACCGCCATCCCGAGTCCCTACTTCAGCGCAATCGGTATCTTCATCTCTTCTCTACGGTCCGCTCGCCGCTGATGATTTCTTCCCGAGCAGCCACCAGTCGTAATCTGCAGCTTCTACCTCCAGTTTGCTGCCTCTTCCCATCGCCTCTCATGTGCGCCATAGTCAGCTCTCAACACCCCCTCTCCTATCCATTGCAAAAGCTTGAGATGTGTCATGCAGAAGGCTTAATGAAGGCGGTGTGAGACGGCAGCGAGGGAAAGATCAGCATCGTTGCAACCACGGCAAGACGCACACCATATGCACGCATCTTACAAGTAGCAGCAGCTTCACATTGCCTTGTACGACATGACGATTAAGAAATATCCAATCACCCCCCTTGCGTCTACCAGTTGGACACTTGGGCCTGCTCATGTGTTTGAGGTAATGCTTAAATAAAATAGCTATAGTTTGTTTTACATATAAAGGGGGCGAAAGCCTTTTTCGATAAATAAAATAGCTATACAAATTGTCATTAGTTTTCAGATGAATGCGGAGATTTGCTAATCTTAAAGAAAAGATCTACGCTATGGTTGTTTCTTTGCAGATGATTGTGCAGAAAAGATGAAAACGTGATATAACTCTATGTGAAAGATAACCGCTAAAGGTACTTAATTTTGCTCACAAGTAATGATAGCTAATGTTGTTTTTAGATTTCTTTCTACAGGATGTTGGGTGTAAATTCTTATTGTTGCAATGATACAGTAGCTGCGGCGCAAGGTCGACAAACTTTTACTTCCATATATTCAGTCCTTGCATGCATTTTATGAGTATGTTCATGATTAGTATGCAGGTTAACTTTTCCCCTGTATGGACCAAGAAATATATAGGGAAAGATTAGCATGGTTGTACCATGGCAAGACACCCACCATGTGTGCGCCTTACAACTTGCAGCAGCTTCACTTTGTTGTCAATGACATGTCGAGTATGAAATTGATAGCCAGCTGCAAGCATTGCTCCTCCCCGCCCAACACAACAAACTTTTTGCAACGTGCCCTTTTCTCCTCTGCCTAATTCCATTCATCCCTCCATCTACCTGTTGGACTTGCTCGCCATGTGTTTGAGGTAATGCCTAAAGAAAACAGATAGCGATGATTATTTCTTTTCACATGATTGCGGAGATTTGAAGTTGGATAAATGATAGAAATATATTTAATATCTTACAACATATCCTTTTTGAGGCAATGCTATGGTCCTGAATTTAGGATACAGTGCATGACATGTTAAAGTTTAGAATAGCATGCTATCTCGGTGCTATAGCGGCACTATATCTTTTCGAGGCTAATGTGTTCAGCGAGAATATAGCGCACTAATGATTCTGCCACTATGTGACATAACCTGCCAGTTAAAACTTTGCATATTATACTCTCAAGTAACGGTAGGTAGTAGCTCATGCTGTGTGCAAATTTCTTTTACACAAGGTATTTTATGCAAATCTTATCTTCGCAAACGAATAATATAGATTATAGTATACTCAGTTACAATAGCTGTTATATTACATGCAGTTTTTTTTTTTGAGAAGATGCTATGTGAAAATCCTTATCTCTACAGGTTAATATCTATATGATAATGAAAGGTTAGGGAAGGTCGCAATCTGAAGTTTATCCGTTTGAGTTTATCTTATGAGGTTTTCCTATGTGGCACATTAGT
Source organism: Triticum aestivum (assembly GCF_018294505.1). Classification (NCBI taxonomy): domain Eukaryota; kingdom Viridiplantae; phylum Streptophyta; class Magnoliopsida; order Poales; family Poaceae; genus Triticum; species Triticum aestivum. The sequence continues at coordinate 36,825,415 of NC_057813.1, read as the reverse complement.
TCAAATACTATGCGATGGCCCTCAAGTTTCGATTTCCAAATTCACTCATTGCACGCATTTTCTGAGTACGTTCATGGTCAGTCTATGAATGCAAATTATACTACTTTTTTGCTTGGGGGACTGAGACATAGTGAACTGTTGCAAGCCGTTTCAGTTTTTGGCAGTTTTTGCACTTAAGTGAAAATGACTGGAGCACAACCACCATGCAGTACCAATAATCAAGACGTCAAGATTATTTGTATGTTGACGAACTATGGATTATATATGTTCATAAGGATCCACGAATAATTGAGAAACAAGATTTCGTAAAACCAGGAAATTTCATAAGGTAAGGATTCATCCATTTTATTTGAGAAAACATCTAAATAGATACATGGAAGCTTACTTCATGTTGGCATGTAGAGCATTTTTACAGCAGCATTGTGCCATTTTCTTTGGCTTGCATATCTATGTAAAAATACCTTTCTGAACCTTGATCAATTATCACACTATTATTTCAATTTTATCTTATCATATATGGGACTAAAGATAGAAAAGTTTGACATCTTGAAGCTTTTAGCTCCCATACATCCATTAAATACAATACGTACTCCCAATGCCTAGACATCATGTGTCTTTTATACGATAGTCTAATCCTAAAATGCATGGGTATGTATAATTTCTAACTAAACAAAAAGAAAATTATGTCCATTCCACGCGGAAGCAGTGTAAAATCTAGAGAACAAAGAGAAATATCACTCAGTGAGCTCTTTCTTGGTAACGTCATAATTTTCAAATACATTTTCTATTGTTGAATGTCGTGCATTTTCCATGGTTTTAGGAGTTATTGCGAGAAGAACTACCAAGTACCATGGTGCATTGTTGTCTATTTATCCTCCAGGTTTAGATCATATGTTTCTGTATTTATTAATAAGTACAAGTTATGGAAACGTTATAAAAATGTTGACATCAGGCAAAGAAGTGTGTGTATCAATAGAAAATGTATGAGCAGAACACCTTGGAGGAATGGTAGTAAGCTAAGTTTTGTTGCATGGCCATACATGTATGCAGTACTCAAGCAACATTAATTGAGTCATGATCATATTTTCAGTATACCAATGATTATCTTGGATGCTTATGCAGATTTAAACCTACAAATGATTTTGAGGACGTAATTAGTTCCCTAATAGGGCCTACAATTTTACTCTTCACATTTATCTGTATTCACAACATTGTTGTACACTACTAAAGATGTCATATTGTGCATATTGTAGAGAAGAATCTAGGATCAGAATTAGTCTGGCTGGAATAGTATAGGTGGCATTCTTAAATACATTCATTAGTTGGTGGAAGTAAATAGGATATATACATGATTTCAAAGCAAGGCATGAAAATATCCTTTTGAGTAGCACGCTCATTCTAATTTCATACGACATTTATCTGATTTGAATCTATATTATGATTAAACCAATTTATTTTTGGGCTATACACAAGTTTAATTAACACAATTAATTATTAGGACAAAAATCAGTGTATCTATCTTGCAATTGTACCTGCACATGAGATCATGTTAGATAAAGAAAACATGGATATTTGTCTTGAAATATATGTGATGTGTGCATGCATCAACACATGTAAATAGGCCGGTGGTTCCAACCTCCTTTCCGGAAAAATATATGCATGTAAATGCAAACATAAGGTCAGTAATGGCTTTGATGAGATTGAAATTGTGCAAACTACTATTTTTGCTAGAGACATGATTATAATTTCATCCATAGTGTGTATAGAGAAATGATTCTACTCAATATGCCTATTAGTTTATAGATATCATGTTTGTTCATACATAAGCAGCATAGGCAAAAAATATGTATCAAGATGAAACATTGGTGTACTTAAATTTTATGGTTTGCTAATTTGAGGAATAAACCATTTTTACCCGGTGCCAATTTGACGTATGAGTTTGTATTTTCTATTACATGTAAGCATTTGGCTATGCTTTATAGCACTACAAGTCAGGGTTTACTTATTAGAATTTTTTCTTATATTATATAAGATATCTAATTAGTGAAAAATAGTTAACAACATGAATTGTGGGTCAACTCCATGCATAAAAGGATACATTTACATTACAATGAAACTAAACAATTTAATGTACAAGGAAAATATATGCCTAAATTTTTAACAGCCAATTCATGTAGCCAAACATGAAAACTCTAACACACGGGCGACATTAATAGCTCTAAATATAGTGGAGTACAATTTTGAACATTAGATTGAATTCATGTATGAGAGTAAAAAAAGAAAAATATTAACAATGGCAAATGACAACCTAGCCGCGCAAATGCGCGAGTAACTTCACTAGTTGTTCATAATGCGGGGAGCTTCACCACACTACTGGATTACCATGTCAACATAACAAGCATAGATGAAGGGCAAAGAAAATAATTGTATCTATTTTGTTTAATGTGCATGGCATGTTGTTCATATCATCAGCCACATCAGTAAGATAAAACAGGAGATGACAAGGTGCAAACGTGGGCTGCTTCACCACACACTGGATTATAGATCCACAAAAATAAGCATACATATAGGGAGTATTGAGTAATGTGCATGGTATGAATAAGGAATTTTGTTTTACAAGTAAAACTTAGAACTTACGGTTCTTACGAACATGCATTTTGATAGAAACAACAAACTAAATAGCAGTAAACAATAGGGAGCATGAGCAAATTAAACAGCAGTTAAGGATAAAGGCTTTAGAAGGACTGACTTACATTAATAGTTAACACCGGCTTTATAATGCCCTTCTCCATGTCAAGGGAAGGATAACTCAAGAATTTCAACACAAAATCTTCTTTTCAAGCATTGCCTGTACTCTACATTTTATAGAGAGTAATTATAGATATGATAATACTGGAAGGGATAGAGGATAATGAAGATAAGATGCAGATTGATGCTACTTAATCAACTACCAATCCCTGGAAGTACAAGCTTTACAGGACAAAATGTACTGACAAGAGCAATGGACTACACTTCTGCACTGGCATTGTCTGTGTATTCTACTTTTTGGAAGATTAAATATGGATCTGATCTTTTTTAGTAAATGGTGGGCGAGAGAGATAAGATGCATAATTCTACACAATGAACCAATCCCTCTTCCCATAATACAAGACTGTTTTGAACAATGGTGTACTTTACAAAACGTTCTTATATTATGGGACGGAGGGAGTAGCTATTAATGTAAGTACAATGATAGACGACGTTCGGTCCTTACAAGAGGACTGTAGAGCTAAACCTCTTCAAAAGCATTGGGTTGATTCTAAATTTATGTAAGAGTCCATACAGATCTTATAATGTCCACCAAATGGACGATAACGAGGCTAACATGTGCAGTGATGCTACATAATCAAACAACTATGAAAGTAAGTATGGTCATACAAGGCAAGAGGTACTCACAAAAGCAATGCAGTGTGCAATATAGTTGCGAGATTCTATGGTCCCTTGAGAATGAATGTTCTTCTGCTAACAGTTTTCGTACAAGTGAGACGTTAAGGAAAATGCAGAAATGTAGTTCAAATTGTGATGTGATATCATAGACAGTACCTTACACTGCAGCTGAGACCAATGTGTAATAAGATTATTCCAGTCACCGTCGCATAAATGTAGCACCGGAGACTTTATAGAAATTTCGTTTAGAGGCTTGCCATCGAAGTGCGCTTGCCTCAGGTAGGAACAATACTTCATCAACGAGTTCTTGAAAAGCGCAACCAACCCTTTCTCGTCTTCACAATCCAGTTTGGTCCTCGCCTATTTAAAAGAATGAAATCTTGTGTCTTCTGTCAGTAGACACATATGCAGTAATGGCCATGAATAACATTAGTACATTACTTATGCGTAAGTTGCGGAGGAAGACTAGAAATTGTTCTGTGTCTGCGGTATAATCTTTCCATGAAGAAAAGATGCGCACAAAGTTCCTGATAACAATATAAGCTTCGTCTTCTAAACTGGGAAGAAATGGAATAGGGGTCCTATTAGCTGCAATTGGGGCTCTCTCTGGCTCGAAAAGGGATTTGGCAACTGGATTTGGTGTACTCTTTGCTGGAATGGGGGTTTTGCGTCGTAGAGCTGGTGCTATGTCAACTGGCATAACCATATTGTTTGCTGCAGTTGGGGTCTGCTGAGTTGGGGCATCAGAAATGACCAATGTAGTAGGGCTAGAGTCTTCTAGAGTTGGGGTGTTTTGTGGGTCAGGTGATGTTGCAACTACACCTAATGGGCTATTTGATTTATCAGGTGCCACTACCTTTTCCAAATACTTTACTTGTGCTCCTCCACAATCAGCAATCGCCCTCTTCCTTTTGAACGTCTGATACACAAGAACAACATTTGAATGGATAAATATGGTATGATGACAGATGGAATATGTACTGAAAATGAATAGGCAGGGCGTATTCACATACACTGTGTAAACTAAGCTAATGGCAGTTCAACAAAGTAGAAGCAATGCAAAGGATCAGTTGCAAGATATGTGTTCCAATATAACCTTGGAAAGTTAGAGCAAGCACCTTGATGGGTGAATAAGATAGGGCATCTACCTCTGACTCCTCCACTAGGGAGCTACATTGACTTAGGTCTCCCTCTAGCTCAGAATCACTATTAGGATCATATTCTGAGCATGAATCTGTAGGTGAAGAACGTTTGCATTGCATTGCATCCATACTTGATTTCAGTCCCTTAATGCCAAGTTTGACAGCCATGGCATTGTTCTGCTTTATTCTTTTCATGCGCGCAAGCTCATAATCATTATGATGTTGTTCAGAATCTGAGATTCATGAAAACATAAAAAGTAGTCAGATTATATATGGAATGCATTGCGGATTCAACTCGAAGAGTGTCTCCCTATAAACCCCTGCATATGCAAAGTTCACCCCCCAACCGTGTTGACCAAACCACACATAGAAATACAAACCCCTTATGTCTCTATAACAGGCAGACACACATAAACTGAAGTAGGAACTTTAGAATCATATGAAATTCGTATTTGAACAAATAAACTAAGGAATTATGAGTGGCATAATGTTTAGCTTCAAGGGTGGAGTGTTGGTAGTGCGACACAAAGCAAGTAGGCAGATTGTGTTCCATGTAAAAGATCGAAGCCTATGTAAAAGCTGGAAATGACACTTTCTTTCTATACAATGCAGTGTTCGTTTCCCACACATGATGGAAGAGATCACATAGAGAAATACTATTCAGTCATGTCTACGGTTCCAGTATCTAGAAACAGGGTGGTCCACCCTAAAATAATATTGACAACAAATATGACAAGGCAAGCATAGATGTAGTGAATCAATCATTTACTTGTGAGCTTACTAGGACAAGTATGCAGAATTGTAACTGCAGTAAGAGACCGTCCAAAATCCGAACCAAGAAGTTTGTCTAGCACTTATTGTTTGCAACTAATCGACGTGAATAATTGGATATTATATCAAATGAGTAAGAAAGACAGGTAAAATTGTCAACAAACCTGGCTTGCAGTAGTAATCTGGGTCAATGTCACTATGACCAACAATCCAAAATGACTAATGTCTGTTCCTAGGGCCAGAATTTTGAAAATCCTGTGAACTTTATAGGTACTAAAGATTACTGAAATACATCTGAACCATTAAGTGTAGGTAGCACTGAGCACACAACAAACCCTAATGACAGTCCTGCCTAATGAGTAATGAATCAATTAGAAAATGGGTGATGAGGAGTGGCTGCTGAGTGTTGAGGGCGTATCTCAGGATAAATCGGGTTGGCTTAGTGGGTGCTGCACGCCTGAGCCCTAAACGAACTGGGAAGGTAGGCACAGCGGCGCGCCTGGGCAGCGGGGACGCTGTTGGGCGAGCGAGTCCTGACCTCCTGTTAGTCCGACGTCTCCTCCTAGAGTCATGCCGCCCAGGGACGGCAAGTCGCCGGCGAGGCGGGCGGCTAGGGGCGAGTAGAGATCGGAAGCACGCAACAGAACAGAGGGGAATAGGGGCCTGGGACGACCCAAAATCCCAAGGTGGGCCGGCCCACCATGGGCACCCTATAGAGATACACACCCGAGCGGTGAACATGCATTTTCGAAACTAATTTAGGAACATTTAGCTGACCAATTAAACGACTCTGTTTTAAAAATATCAGTTTCGTATTTGAACAACTAAGCTTGTTTACCTTGATGAGTGGAGCAGTGCTATTATGACACGAAGCACTATTCTGATCGTATAGTGATCATAAAAGGGGGAAACTCTAAGCATATTTTTTTAGCAAAAGAGGGTTTCCCCTCCGATTTCTATTAAAGAAATCACCACGTAACCAACATGATCAATTAAACCCTAAGCATCATCAATTAAACCGTATTATGACTTTGCCATGGTAGATTTGAAGCTGCAAACCGGAGAAATGATATTTAGCATCCATTGTTTGCTTCAAACTAAGAAATAAATTCTAAGAGCTGAAAAGAAAGTAGAGTAACCAAGTTACGATCAAATTTCTCGTTGAGATCAAAAAGTTGAGGAGATATGAAGTACCACCTCTCTTGCGACGCAGTGTAGGCATCGAGGGTGCGACGGCTGTCGGTGGCGTTGAAGCAGATTTGGGACGGTAGACGGGTGCATCGGGGGATAATCCCGTTGCGATGGAAGAGAAGGTCGTGTGAGCAGCCCCGACAAAGAGGACGACGGCGCCGATGAAGCGAGAGGACGCGATGCAAGGCTCTTGGTCCGTCGCCGTGGATGAGAAATGTCTATCTATAGAAGTGGATGACGCGGTCTTGGTAGGCACTCCGGCATGGTGGAGGACGGTTGCGATGGATGTGGTGGAGGACGGTGGCGATGGATGGGGTGGAGGATGGCGGCGATGGATGGGGTGGTGGACGGAGGATGGTGTGGGGATGATGTTCCAGCGTGGACAGTGTATGAATGGGAAAATGGAGGGAGAGTTATGGGGAACCATGTTTTTGGGACGCGCCTGTCTGAAATATGGGAAAGTTACGAACTTAGCCCCTGTTTAAAATCTGGACGTCTCGTCGGTTGGGGATAGGATGGTAATCTCGCATCTCGCCAATATTTTCCCAGAGCGATTTCGGGCGAGGAGAGGGTGGTTGGCACCCATGGTTGGCGCCCACGGTGTATGAACGAGGCTGACAGGTAGGGCGGTTGTGTCACGTCTGAGTGAAGTTACAAACCTGCCCCTGTTGAAAATATTTGCCTACATCGATTTCGGCAGAGTCGAGTTTGTTTTGCCGCCCATTGTGTATGAATGGGGAAATGGAGGGAGAAACAAAGTTCTTTCAGACGAGCTTGAATCAAATGTCTTTTGCCGCCCATGTTTGGCGCCCACCGTGTCGGAATGGGCTCAGAGGCGGTCGTGTCACGTCTAATGGAAGTTACTAACCTACCCCTATTTAGAGCAGCGGAAATCGGGCCGATGGATTGTCCGTGTAATGGGTAGACAATAATTTCCATCTCCCAAACACTTGGCTTCGGGCACCCGACGTGAGAGTGGACATTTTGTCGCTTCTTTCGAATTTAGGGACAATAAGCATCCACGTTTACCCTGTCAACTAAATTCGAATCCATTTTGTATTCCTATACGAATCTTTATAAATCATTCTATGTGTTTTTATATATCTTCAAAAGGATGACAAAGATGTATTCCACTGTCATATATGAATATGGTTTACAAATGCCGACACTCAAATTCAGAAGCTAGAATCCAGTTTAAGGTGAATTCGAATATTTGGAACACTTCATGTCTAACTCAAATGTCACATGTAGCATAATGTGTACGCCCATTTAGATATGTACACAAGCGATGTATCAAGATTCAAATACCGAGTCAATCAACCAAGAATGTACAGAACTAACAGACATATAAACACTTATAGAGTATATGGATCAATAATATCAACTAACATACATAAGCCAGGCCGATGTACTTTTTTTTGCTACAACAACATCCTTTTTTGAGCCAAGCTACTACAACATCTTGGCCCTTTCCGATGCATACCACTTATGGTCCATCTATACTACTATTATTGCTGGATGCACATTCAGCCGGATTGGCATATTTGTAGGTCTGGCACAGCAATCAAAATGAAATATCTCCGGGTCTTATCAATTAATACAGACTTGTGCTCAAATAAAATTACAAACCAAAAAACAAAAAACAATTATTACATGATATCTAAAACAAATGGTTTGATTGATTACATGAACAAACAACAGAAAGGTTATTCAACGATGGAAAGAACATTTCACCTATGATTTAGCAAGTGGGAATTTAATTTCGTTTTTTCCTTCAGGACCTTAACAATGTGGTCAGTCTTAGCTTGCTTCGTTTTGAAATCCACCAAATATTTAATGATTGTCTTGAGTACTGCTTGTGATTGTGCTATTTGCTTCCTCAATATGTCAACTTCATCTCTAAGTGCAGAAGCAGAATCTCTTTCTACCACTAGTTTAGCCTCTAGAGCATCAGCAGTTGGCAATTCATAATGCACGATTGGGCCGGTGCCACTGTTGTGGGATGATACAACGTCCATGGGGACCTCGCTCTTTGATCTTGGGCTAACCTATTTTGTCATTAAAGTTCCGATTGGATTCAAAAAAAATTGAAGTTAGCAAAACATCTCAATTGGGAGTTATAACAGCAAACCAGTTAAAAAAACAAGGAATTAAATAGTTTCAATTGGATGCTGAAAAGTAGTTATTAACATCATTGTAACCCGTTGTTGCAGCAGCAAAGCAGTTAAACAAACAAGTAGCTATTTAAGTTCAGGCAAACACGTAATTCTGAACAGTAAGTATCAAACACATAGATAGGCGCAATCTATAATAGGATTAATAGGCTGTGGCATTATGTAATCAGTAGCAACTAAATTAAGCCAAGCAACGTAATTGAACAATTTTGCAATAAGTGGCTAACTAAATTCCGAGAAGCAGGTAACTAAACTTACGCTAGCTCTTTGTACAGGCACACTGCAAGTTCTTTTTTGCTTACAAGATTGTACGAAGGAGTCCATGGCATCAATTGCTTGGATACGCAGTCCCAATACTTCTTTCTTCCCACACTGCATTGGTAAGTCGAATGGTTAATCTGGTAAGATGGTGCGTCCTTGATATGTTATATGAGGACATGTAGTCAGACTAGTTGTAGCCACACACATCACACTGGATTTTACTGTATATTTCATGCGATTACTTTTGGCATATTGAGATCTAAGAAATCTACAATAGGATGAAAAGACCGACATCCTTCACATTATTGGCGAACTTAGTTCATAGAAACAAGCAATTTAACCATTCTGTGGGTATATCAAAAGTGCCACTGGAATATTTTTCACTACCCCAATCATGAACGCAAAAGGGGCGACGCCACCATAGGGGCTAGTATGGGCGGCCGCCTCGGGTGGCTGGAAAGTGTTCACCTAGTTTGAGTCGTCCAGGTTGGCCCAGGCTAGTTTTGTTCATCCCAACGCACGAGCATGCAATGTAAAAAATGAAAAAATGTTTCAATTTGGATGGTCCAATAACATAAGTGTAAGGCAGGCCCTATAGCAGGCTCGTGACCCAAACGAGCGCCTCCCATATCGATCGACAACAGGAAAAATCCCAATTCGTTCGCTCTAGCCTCCAGTCTGGTTTGCTCCTAACCTAGCCACCGCTGGAGAGACCAACACAACACTTCCTCGCACCCTTGTTGGAGGGCGGTCACTGGGTTTCAAGCGAATGGAAGGACAAGAAGATGAAGATCCAACCCTGGGTGTAGCCTGCATGGGAGGCAGCAGCGGCAGCACGGGCATGGCATCGAGCTTGCGCAAACGGACAGTCGCAGCTTGCAAGAGTAGCATGCGCAACGAGCAGGTACATCACATCCTTGATTATATCTAATTCAACTCTTTAATTTCTGGCCAATAGTTAAACCTGACGGTGTTGTAAAACTGCTTGTATGTAGGGAATCTATGAGAAAATGAAACCAATTTCTACTTATTTTATAACTCCCCCAATCAATACTGAACTGACTGAATCTGATGTATCTAATCAAGTTTCTGGTGCAAACATACAAGCTCATGTTGTTCTTGAGCCTGAAGTGTCTAATGAACAGACTGCTAATGAAGGATTTGATCCAAACATTTTACATGCTCCTAGTGATGAACATATAGTGTGTAATGAGGGATCTAATGCAAGCATTTTGCAAGCTCCCATTGAAGGATTTAGTGTCCAATGATGATCTGCTATGTTGAGAGAGACATAGAGATTTGTAGGCATTGATGACAAGCAAATTATAGTGCATTTTCATGGCTTGAGGAAAGGTCGAGGCCATCTACCAGAAAGTCCCCGTATCATGACAACATAGTATAAATACTTTTCTAATCTGTTGTTCGAAACTATTGGCATACTTGTGCAGGATAGATATATTGATATGCAGTTTGCGCACTGGTTATAGGTGCAATTACACTTCGATATTTTCAGCCAGAGAACGAATAATTCAAGCAGGTACATACCATGTTTGTAGTCCTTGTACACCATGTTGCATTTTGTGTTTTTTGGTGCTTACATCATTTAGTGTTTATAATCTGAACTACTTTGGATCATTAGCTGGTTTTCAAAGTGCATGTAGCTTCACATTTCTCAAGTTATATTGATTTCCGGAGTGCAAGTGCCTTCGCATTTTTTAAGTTAAATGTTCGCCCCTGGTAACTTGAATTCATGGATCCTCCACTGCACACAAATCATACACAAATGCTAGTATGAATTAAATGAAATGCAGGGACATACGCTAGCTCGTTGTACAGGCTCACTGCAGCTCTGCTTGCGCTTGGGATGTTCCATGTACAAGTCCATGTTACCACTTGCTTGGATGTGCAGGCATTGTGCTCCTTGCATCCCCCTCTGCATTTTTGACATGGCGAATGGTTTATCAAATAAGAGGAATCGACCTTGCTGTTGTACCAGAGGATAGATACTTACAAGGTTATACGGGTGTGCAAGATGTGTACAAGATCCCGTAGCATCATCATGCTTCACTAAAAAATGGTTTTTCTTGTTTCAGATGATATCTCTAGAAGAAATAAGAGTTAAAGTCAGAGTTGCATAGGCGTGTAAGCTAAGAGAGCAGTGAAAGGATATCCAAACATCGTCGGAACAGTGCACAAGGGAGTGATGTGTGGATACCTAGTTTGGGCCGGCATTTGGGCATGCTCGCCTAGCTAGAGTGCGGGTCACTTCAGAGCCGTTGAGGGTGATGCTCTGGCGTTGGCTGGCCACGCACGGATGCAGATCTTGAGTGGCAGCGGAGCGCTACGATGCGGTGGACGAGACCGTTGGTGAAGCCCCCAACAGCCTTGAGGTGTAGAGGTGCGACGATGTGCTCGGTGAAGTAGCCCCGGTGAGCTGGGAGACGGCGTCGGTGAAGCGCACCTGATGCGGTGGAAGTCGGTGTCTGTGAGGCATGTCGGTTGCGGCGGCCAGCGTTATCGGTGGACCACCTAGTGTGGTGGACGAGGGCGTAGATGAGATAGCTCCGGTGTGGTGGTGAAGCGCGACCGTCGTCTTCGTCGTCATCGTCCGACACAGAGGTGGGGAAAGTGATGAGACGAGGGGAGATTCAAACTTTGCTTGGGTTGGCAGCGAATTAGGGATTTGAGCAATCTGGGCGCGGAAGGGGATGGTGGAGAAGGGAGATTTTGCAGGGCTGGAATTGGGGCCGCCAGATAGTTCAATCCGAAACGTGAAAGCGTGAACTTATTTTGTCATCATCCTTTTGGGGGGTGGGAGGGAGGGGGTGGGTGGCTGGGTGCTAAGCATCCGTCCGACACACGCGACCACCATGAAACGACCCTGGTCTGCATGGTGCGCCTACATTTGAGAATGCAAACGAATCTTCTTTCATTTGCAAACGAATTTGTATGTATTACCATGCACGTGTTTTCCTTGCAAATAATTAGTCATTCGAAACGAGATACTATAAATTAATTAATGAGGAGTTATTTAAAAAATCGAAACGGTATCCACGCTAACGTGGATTAGAGTGTGGGTCATATAATTAGTTATTTGAATTAGAGTGTGTGTCACATAGCGATCTCCAATTCTAACGTAGATTTCACATTTCACTGTATCCATGCTACTTTTTTAATACAAATTCATATGTATATGATGAACACCATGGTAGTGAGAAAACTTTTGGATGGATTCAAACATATGAACTACAAAATAGCACAACAAATCGAGTCAATGTCAACTTTTCGAAACCTAGTATGGCACGAATTTGAAATAATTACCCATATGCATGGTCCTCACTTCAAATATTACAATGTACACCGAATTGAAACATCGATATTAAGTCTTGTACTATCTACATTCAAATGTTGTT
>NC_057813.1:36810802-36812855 GCF_018294505.1 Triticum aestivum | reverse complement strand
CACACACGCTACATACTTCCTGTATCGGTCAATCTTCCTCTCCTAACCACCATAGGAAGCTATTTGTTTCCAACACATGTTCATTCTTTCTGTTCATGTTTCGATCTCTAACTCTCTCAACTACACAAGCCCCTTTTTCCACTCTTTTACCAAATGTATTTACCTCACACACCCGCCATTGCACCCGATGTCAAGCTCTCTCTCACTCTCCCTCCCACCCTCTCACGCTAAATACATGCATTGCCTATCTAGCCCCCCAACCTCTCATGCTCACGCACGCACGTTGTCTATCTAGGTCACTCCCTCGAGACTGTCTCACTCTTTCTTTCGCACGGTGGGCCACACTCGCTCAATCTCGCTCTCTTGATCTGAGTCTCGATTAACCTCATTTTCTTTCACACACAAATGATATATCTCCCTATTCGGGCCTCGATCAACACACTCTATACTCTCTCATGCAGATTGTCTATCTAGGTTAGTCCATCCAAGCCGCCCTCACTCTTTCGACCTCATGGCGGGCCACGCTCGCTCAATCTCTCTCTCGATCTCTCTCTCTCTCCCTCTCTCTCTCCCTCTCTCTCTCTGTATGTCTCGATTGACATCGCTCTTTCTCGAACAAAAATGATATATCACCATGTTTGAGCCCAATTCGACCTATTCACATTGTATACTCTCTCACGCACATTGTCTATCTAGGTCACTCTCTCCAACCCGTCTCACTCTTTCGATCGCACGATGACCCTATGTGATCAATTGACCTTACTTCCTCCCACACACAAAATATATCTACACATCTGTGACTGGATCATCTCTCAAGCTCTATCTTACATCCCTCACCCTTGCCAAAAGCTCAACCGGACAATATCTCTCCAGCGCATATATATATATATCTGTTCAATGAATGTCGGACCACACTCACTTAGTCTCTCTATCTATATGTCTCTCGATTGAGCTCGCTTTCTCATGCCGTATCTTCCACACATTGAAGCTACCTCTCCATCCCTCGCAAAGTCGGAGCTATTTACATTGCGAGGGGCACTCCAACCTTGGATTAATTTGTGTAGGCATTTATTCCGGTTGGTTTAGATTATATTTTCGTAGCATTCGGCCCACAACTACTCCAAACACCATTGCAACCCACGCACCTCCCCTAGTTGATTTCCCTCTGGCTCGGTCATCGCTCTCTCGCACGTCCTTTCTCGCCTTCAACGTCGCACCATGGTATTATTGAAACAAACTCTGTTGTTCTCTTTAATTATTATAAATAAGCTACAAATTTCGACCCACAAATTAAATTGCTACAAACTACACCGAGGGGACCACATGTCATGAAAAAAATTTGGACCCATATACAAATTAAAAAATAAAGGATGAGGATCGAACATGCGACTAGGGCCTTCAAGCCGCACGTCAATAGGCAACATACGTAAAACAACAATGTTTGTTATACCCCCCTTGTTCACATAATGTTTTTATATTACCACAACCTATTTAATGGATAACATCTAATATTCGCCTTCACTTACTGGTGGGTTCCATGTGTGCTCTCTCTCTCCTCCCCTTCTGCGTTTAGACGCACGGGCAAACACGAAGAACTCGCGGGCGATGTTGCCGTTGACCATATCTGGATGCGTTCACAAGTTACGGCACCAGTTTCACGTACTAGTAGCACTAGTCAGTGTGTACGTGCAATGCACGTTAATTTGTAAGTATATTAAGTGGATGCGGATATTAAGTAGGATATTATTTGCATGTTATTATGTGATTAGCACTATTTTTGGCATGAAATTAACTGCACACTAAACGTGTTGAGCGCTCGACATTGAAGCAGTCTAGGTTGTTGGATGACAAGGAATACATGTGGCTTGATGATGTTTTATATTTAATTTGATACGGCTCTAGCAGAACATTCAATCGATCAAACCATAGATTCCGTTCAGTCTGACGCCGACTTTAAATTATACGATGATCGATCTAAAATAAACGGAAGTGATAAACATTCGGATTTTAAGCATGGAAATCCGAACGTTTTTCATGGCAAATTTAGATTATG
>NC_057813.1:36674685-36810523 GCF_018294505.1 Triticum aestivum | reverse complement strand
GCTCCTCTGCCGTGCTCTGTGTGTCGTCGGGCCACTGACCGACGGTGACGACGGCGTCTTGCGCCATTGTTGGCGTACTCCTAGACGTTGGCCTAGCTTCAAGGAAGGCCAAAATGTTCTAGACTTCGGAGCGAGTCAACTGCCGGGAGGAGGTAACTGGCATTGGTGCAAGGAAGCGATCGACGGCGGCCATCCATGCTGCTGAGGGGGGCACTGGCACCCGCGCGGGGACATGCATTGTCAATGGCGCGGCGGAGACATTCATGTGCACGGGCACCGGCACGGGCGCGCACGTCAGTGCACTCGTCGGGGCATGCGCTAGCAGGTGCACGGGCACCGGCACGGGCGTGCGTGTTAGTGCACGCGCAGGCGAATGCATTGGCAGGTGCACAGGCGCGTGAAAGTCGATGGGGCCCTCGTGGAACCCCGTGGCATCAAGCTCGGCGACAATGTGTGGCTCCGAGCCCATCAATGCCATGGGGATGGGCGCTGGCGCAGTCGGGGCAACGGGAGCCGGAACGGGAGCGGGGACAGGCGCGACGTCTTCCCGCAAGGCCAGTTCAAGCTCGTCCCAAAGCGCCTCATGTTCTTGATACTCCGGCTGGCTGTCTTCCTCAGGAAACTGGAAGACTAAGGGTAGAACATCGTGATGCGGCATGGCGTATGTTTTGGTCAGGCTGGTTGGAGGTAGACGACAGGAGAATCGAAGAGGAAGAGAGAAGATTGTAGCGATACCGGGTAGTGCGGGGTTGATTTTAAACTACGGCGTCGGCAACATTAAAACTGGGAGCAGTTCGGACGAAGGTGGGCGGCGGAGCCTGGTCAAAGGGCTCGCCTCCCGGTGAGCCTGCACAGCGGTCTGCTTGCACGCCTCCTTGTCAGCCGGCCCAGCGGTCTGCTGACACGCCTCCCATCGACTCACATGCTTGCTCGGACGGCACCTGCCGATGAGAAGCGGGACTCATGGCGGCACGTAAACGCCCACGGTTTCAATAGTGAAAGCGTTCGCCTTAACGTGACAGGTCTTTGTTCCAAAATACCTTGGCTCTTAATTTGTGCAACTTGTCATAAGCAGCTTGTCTCAAATTGAAGAAAAAAATTACGAAGTAATATTTTGCCATATCACGCAACCATGCTCAGTTTCAAGAATTTATGGTCACTTTTGGATTTTCTGAAATTTAAGATCCAGGATTCAAAACAATATCATAACCTGCATCATGCAATAAATTTTCAAGCCATACATCTGTCCTATTGTATTTCTTAAGAAAGGATTTGGTCAAACATTTTGCTTAGTTAGACTTCAGACAAGTTATATATGCAGAGTAAAAGGATAATCCCTGTGTACCAGTGCATTGCCTGATATATTAACTCAAGTACTAGGCACGAACAAACGGGCTCAATTATGTGCTCATCCTGGTGTAGTAGTAGTAGTACTAGGCATTGCAGTTGACGGGTGACCTTGGCGAGCGGTGACCGATGGAATTGAACCATGCTCGACACGGTAGGTAACATTGTGTAGTTACTAAAGCATCCCTGCATTGTTCATCGGTAGTCATTATGGACTGGGGACATGAGGGGAATTTCCTAGGGCTGGAATTTTGGCCGCCAGATATTTCGACTCAAAACACGGAGGCTCGACTGGTTGGAGTTGCCTAATGTGCATACCACGCACGCCACCAGAAGGACACGAGCCCGATTTTTTTAGGATCAACACGAGCCAAGTTCTGACTGGTACGCCATTGGGTCCTACCATTCGAGAATATGAAAGGAACCTTTTAAATTGTTGAACGAATCTATGTGTATTACAATGCCCGTATTTTCCTTGCAAATACTAATCTCAACATGGTAATTGATTTATGAAGAGTTCTTGAATTAGAGTGAGTTTGTGATATAGTGATCTCAACATGGATTTCACATTTCATGGTATCCCTAGTAAGTTTTTCATTGCAAATTCAAATTTAAAAGATGAACAATATGGAGGTGAGAAAACTTTGTATGTATCAAGCATCACACACACACACACACGAATACAACAACAATCTAATAAGTATAGTGCATCTATTTTTTCCAAACCATGCATGTATGACACGAATTGAAAAATACTCCTTCTGTTCCTAAATATTAGTCTTTTAGAGATTTCAACAAGTGACTACATACGGAGCAAAATGAGTGAATCTACACTCTTAAATATGTCTATATACATCCGTATGTGCCAGTCCATTTGAAATCTCTAAAAAGACTAATATTTAGGAATGAAGGGAGTAAAATGTAAGACATGCATGGTCCTCAATTCAATATTTAAAATGAACAGGAAACTGAAACATGAATATTAAGTCTAGTACTACAGTACATGCAAATGTTGTGTTTAGGCGGAGCTATGATTGTCGGGGGTCAACCCCTCGACCTTAGATAAAATTGTGAAGCTTTGTTTAGGGTTGTTTAGATTAAATTTGTCCCCACCCTCCCAAACACCGATTGGTTGTGCACCCCACCCCTCCTCCCCGGGAGAATATCATGTGCCCACATACCTTAGATGCTATATGCCGATACGAGTTGCTTGGAGCTTGTAGATCTGAGATATAGCAGCTCACATGATGTCTTGACATTTTTACAGGAAACCATGATGAGTTTGAGAATTGCACACAATTTGTACAAAAACTACTCAGATGCCCTTGGATCCCATATCCAACGACCTCAAAGCTCATATCACCGTAACATCTAAGATGAAGGAGGACATTATATTCTCCTGTATGTAAGAATATCATGTGCCACCACACCTTAGATGCTTTGGTGATACAAGCTCTTCGGAGCCCTTAGATTTGTGACCCAACAACTCCTAGTGGTTCGAATGATTTTTTTGCAGAAAAGCCCCCAAAGAGTTCGGTCACTGCTTACAAGCACAAAGACTGCTCAGATGCCATTGGATCTCAGATCAAACGACCTCGAAGCTCGTATCATCGTAGCATCCAAGCTGCAAGAGCACCTTATGTTTTCTCACACGGGAGAATATGAGGTGCTCCCGCACCGTAGATTTTATGGTGATACGAGTTCACGGAGATCTAACGGCCCACAGTAGGAGGTTTGAATGTTTTTTGCAATATACGGCTGAGAGAGTTTGGGAATTGCGCAGAAAGTACAAGTACTACGCATGTGCCATCTGATCACTAATCATATGACCTAGATGCTCATACCACCATAGCGGGTAATTGAGCTACAGGGAGCACCTAATATGAGCAACGGGGAGCCGTTGGATCCAAGATGCAGCGGCACACACGAGGCCTGAATGTTTTATTTGGAAAAAAAAAACCTTTGGAGAGTTTGGAAATTGCGCATAATTACAAACACTACTCCCAAGCCATTGGATCTCACTTCCAAGGATGTAAAAACTCATATCATCATAGCATCTAAGCTGCGGGGTGGATGTGATATTCTATGCCGCTGTCATTTTTGTTCGTAAACTTGCAAAATACGTGTAACTCGTGCCGCTACTTGTCTAACCGCGCAAAGTGTTTGTTAAAAAAACCATCCAAAACTGAAATATCGAAACAACACATGGGGGTCCCACTTGTCATTAATCAAATTTGGACCTAAAACTAACAAATCTGAAAGACGAGATTCGAACTGGCAACCTGGACTACAAAGCGTAAGCCGATAGCCTGAAACAACAACGGTTGTTGGCTTTGTCCCATAACTTGATTTTATATAGTATTACGTTGAGTAGAGTAGAGGGAGTGCCTCGTCAACACGTGCATGACCATTGACTCACTTACTGGTGGGTCCCAGGTCTGCGGTCTCTCTCTCTCCTCTCCATCATCTAACCTTTGCACGGGCACACATGAAGAGCGGCGCTAGCTTGCCGTGGTGTTATTATAACTAAAAAATCTTGTAAAATAGAAGAATCACCTAGAACAAGAGACGTTGTGGCTGGTCGAGACGGAGCTAACCACACCTATCCTCCGTGCCATGTTAGCATGATGAAGCTGTGTGGCTAGTGGGGTGTTTTCGACCGACTGGCTAGGTCCCGAGGTCGAACCATAGGTACTACGTCTGATACAGTATATTTTTACACGCACATTTTTCCTCCGTGCCGAGACATGGCACACCCTACCGCGCGGTTTCGGGGTCCTCCCGGGTGGTGCACGCATATATTCTTCCTGATGTGGGACGCCCTACCGCGCGTTTTCTGGGTCCTCCTTGGTCGTAGAGCCGAAGCAACTAAATTAGTCGTCAAATCACGAAAACCACCTTTCCCGCCGAGTACATCAGTGAAGCACGGTGGCTAGTTAGTTGGGCTAGTTCGACCGATTAGCTAGGCCGCCGCCACATTTGTTTTTTCACCCCTTTTTTATCTACTTGCCGGCAGGTAAATTTAAATATCCACCACGGTGTTGCTCTGGTGTTTGGGTGCGGCAGGATTTTTATTTTTTGATTGACGGGAGCAGGCGCGACAGGATTTTTATTTTTTTTGATTGACGGGAGCAGGTGTGGTAGCAATTAGTCACGATGACTCCGCCTGTAAAACCCACTGCTTCCTGATGTGAGAAGTCATCGACTGGTGTTTTACCATGGTGAAAACCAAAAGATTCCCTGCTCCTCGGCCGGCTCCCTCCGCCTTCCCGTAGATTGCATTGCCTTTTAGCCGTTTCGCCCCCTTTACTTCCTCTCCCCATTGCTTCTACCTGGTGCCATGGCGGCGTGGCAGATCACGGAGTCTGAGGTGAGGCGCCTGACACAAGAGCTCCAGGCCAAGGATGCGGAGCTCAGGTCCAAGGATGTGGAGCTCCGTGAGCTCAAGGAGGAGAGGAGTGCCATGCTCCTCCATTATGTGCGGGAGTTCACGGAGCTGCAAAAGCGGTAGACGTCCACCACAAAGATGCTCGAGGCGTCGGCGGTGTTGCTGCAGAAAGCGGGAGATACAATAGGCCATCAGGGAAGCCGGCTAGAGCGCGAGCGGGCCGATCATGACGAGGTCCAGGATCGCCTCAACCACTTGGTGAACCCAGTTGCCACACACGTGTTGCGGCTGTGCGATGCCTACCATCATGCCAGTGTGACCATGCCGGCCGTCGAGCTAAACCCGTTCGACCACCCGGTCGACTTCAACGAGCTACGGCTTCCTGACCTGGTCTCCTTCTTCACCTATATCTCCGAGGAGCCGAGTCGTCTTCGTGCGATGGTGGGGGCGGAGCTGGACAAGGAGGGGTTGCGGGTTGCCATCGCTGTTGCCGGGAGAATCCTTTCAGGGCTCCGTCACCGGAATCCGTTCGTGCCATTGGACGCCGTCTTTGACAAGCTGGCTCCCGTCGACCGGGAGCGGGCTCTGCGGGCGGTTGCACCCTGCATCACCAATGTTGTGCGCCTCAAGAAGCAGAGGGACTTTGGTGGTGTTTAGGCGCCCTCTGCATGGGCATGTCCATGTCTCGGCGCAACATGACTGTTGGATCAAACTCAGACGATGCAGATCAGTCACTGTAGCACAAAGCGTGTGGGTGTGTTTGGTTGCTTTCTCATCTCAATATAGTTGTTTCCTCTTCGTGTATTTGTGTTAACCTACTAGTGTGGACTCATGCACCCTTCATGCACTCTTCCAAACACCCAAAAGTGGGTCGAGAAGGGAACTTTTGCTTCCATCCTGTGCACCCTTCATACACCCAGCCTAACACTATTCGTGCTTCATATGGTTCATTTTCGTGGAGTACTATAGCACCGTACTCTCCGTGCGCTGTAGACCTAATTCTGTTAACATTGATCTCACCGTTCATTCTCGACAGGACAGTCAAAAAAGTGGTACTATGTTACTACATTACTGTTCATATAGTTGACATGCGCACAACATCATTTGTTATCGTCATATCTTACTAAACTAGCAACAAGATTATGTAGTACTGACGTATGAACCACTGCACATGCCTAGTAGTAGGAGCAGTGTGTATGTTCAAGTGGCTACCGTGTTTCGCACTCCTCCGTCGTAAGAGTGGAAATGCTTGCTGTAATCATTTTTTCTTTAGAAAAACTGTGGACACGCTCTACTGTACGGATCCTCCTCCAGCCATGCACTAAATTACTCACTTTCACTGACGTGTGGGACAGCCAACATCGGGGTCCACCAGCCATGCACTAAATTACTCCGTAGTAGAGTGACGGTAGACTACCCTGATCGAAGCACCGCAGTAATGCCCAATGAGCCGTCAAATCACAAAACCCCCTCCTTTCCAGCAGTAAGTTGGACGGACGAAGCAACCATCATTTCACTCTTCTCTCTCAACTTCCTCTCTTGAAGAAAACCCCCACTCGCTTTGCTTCTCCCTCATCTCGTTCCTCATTTCACTCTTCTCTCTCAGCTTCCACTCTTGGATGGACGCTCGAGCACTGGATGACGTGATGTCTATGGCTTTGGCCAAAACCGTCAAGGCTCATGGTACGAAGAAGCGCAAGAACCCCGCTGAGACTACCGCAGACAAGCTCGAAGCCATCGCCCTGTCCAAGCCCCCCTCTCCGGGATCCCTCATTAAGTAAGTCCAGGTACTATCTCTTCTTGAAGATCTTTTTCTCGATCTTGATCATGTTTTTTCATCTAACACGCAATACTAGTACTAGTAGTACAACTTTCTTGGTGATCTTGCATGTGATTTTTGTGTGCCAAATGACGGTTCTAAATTCCTCTTTTGACCAAAACATGCGAGAGGTTGCCACTGATTTCTTATAGATTACTTTCAACTACTCCCTCTGTCCCAAAATTCTTGTCTTAGATTTGTCTAGATACGGATGTATCAAGTCACATTTTATTATACTTCCGTATCTAGACAAATATAAGACAAGAATTTTGGGACGGAGGGATTACTTTATGAACATCAATGCTACCTTTGAAGAGGGTATATTTGCCTCAGTAACTTGTGTTATGGATATTGCAAGTAATCCCTCTGCTCTCATGCCTTTGAAGACATGTTCTAGTGTCTTTATTCACTCATTTATGTGTGTATATGTAGTCATATATGGAGTATAATATCGAAAATCATCTTATATTTCTGAACAGAGGTAGTAATAAAATATGGTTCTGTTTGAATTAGAACCAGGTCTCTGGTGGAGATGAAGTTCTCAAAGTCATGCCATGTGAACTGGAAGACCCGAGGATGAGTTCTACTGTTAAACTATCCAGCTGATGTGTCCTTGTCGCCATGTGTCCTAAACTAGTGTTTTCCTATAGCATTGTTGTCAGGCATGTTCTCGAGGCTGTACTTGACCACAATAATTTGCTGGTTGTGCCTTCGATTAGGAAGGGTGTGGTTCTTGTAAAGCTTCCCAACAAATCTGATGCGACCTGTCTTCATCATCATGTTTATGAGTGGAAAGACCACTCTGTTAGGTTCTCCAAGGTTGACGAGATGGTGATGGTGCAGGTAGACATCTCTCACAAAGTCCATGGCCTAGTCAATCATGTTGGGTTCATCATGTAGGTCGGTGACAAGAAATAGTCTACATAGTTTAATTAGTGCAACTTTGCTTGTCTGTAGTAAGTACTATTGTTCAGTACTTGATTTGTGTTTGTGAACCATGTATTGTTTAGTACTGCTGCTTTTGGTGTGTAGTCAGTCCTGAGAACGGTCTATGTTAATGTTTGTCCACTCAATTCAGTCTGTATAATTTGAAGTATCCAGGTCATCTTTTTGTGAGGATGGTTTATCAATTATGGTTACACTCCAATATTTGTATGCATTGCAGGGTTTATCGCACCCACCAGGATTTCCAGTCCCATCGATGTTTGGTCCATACGATTTGTCATGACCTTTGGACTATCTTGCTTGTGGGAGTAGGCAGGGGCCCTGCATGCCACCCGTAGTTGGACGATCAATCTTCTGTTTAGTACTTCAACATAGTGATTTCCTGGTAATGATTCACTCGTGTCACAGCAAGTAAATCTTATTGATTTACTGTCTAAATCTTATTGATTTAATGTCATGTTTTCTTTCTTTTCCTGCAATTTTATGATGCAGGTTTTGCCATGTGACATTCACCACAAAATAAATCGTTTGGTTTGCTCTACTATGGCTATTTTTGCAGGTTTCACTTTTTATGTCGTGTTAGTAACGAAGGCACTGTGCATCACTTATATTACTGGAAAAAATTGGATCAGTCTATTGTCTGAGTACAAGCTGAATCCCTATGATGAACTGCAGTTTGGTTTAACAAAAATGCCACAATTAGTCCTTCTCACGTTTAAAAGAAATGAAGAAAAAGACTGGATCGCGGTCACGGAGCCTAGTCAAGTTAGAAAGCTTTTCATAGCAGACCAGACATGATCTCCACTGTCTTGCACATCGGTACCACCTTCAACAACGGATCGAGCATCAGCAGTTGCTCTAGCATTGACAGCAGCAGCAGCTCAATCTGATCCAGCTCAGGATTGGGCACCGACCGCGTCAGCGAATCAGGCTGATCTACCGGAGGATCGGGCATCGACACCGGCACCTGCTCCGACACCGGCACCAACTCTACAAGGAGCACCATCTCCGGCAGCAGCAGCGGCTTCGGCACCTGCACCAACACTTGCACTTGCATCTGCTCCGGCCCATGCAGCGGCAACCGAACGAGCAGCTACACCGGCAACAGACTGGGCTGCAGTTCGCACTTCATATACCAAAGTCCTTACAAAAACCGACATGTCCACCTTCTTGGTAAGCATTGGCCGCCCAAGTGCTTCATTCTTTTTTCTTTCCATGTTGTTTCACATGATTCACCGTGTTGATCTAACTGTTTGTGTATGTCTTCTTGTTTGCAAATAGAGAATTCCTAGAGCAACGAGGGAGTCATTCAACAATCCGGGGGACCGTGGCCAAGTTTCTCTTACCATGCGCAGCCTTGGTGTGAATGAACCTGCTCAATATAACGTAAGTACAAAGGATGGTCGCATGATGATTGATGCTAAAGGATGGTCAAGGCTCAAATCTAAATCATATCTTGCGGTAGGGGATGATGTCAAAATCGAACTTTCTCGGCAAGGAGAGCTGGTTCAAATCAACTTTGAAATTCTTCAGTAGTAGCACGCAACTGCCAAACTGATCTATCCTCCGAGAGATTTTGATGTAATAATCTGGCATGGTGAAACAAGTGTCCTGTGTGTATAAGTAGTACGACAATATTATTTATCACATGGTATATCATTGATAGAATTGCAACTCTCATTGCTGGTTAGGAAATGTCGTTCGATTTCATTCCAACAGCTGTCGTGCTTTATTCAATTTTGTGTATTCGCCTTGCAACAATATCTAAAACCAGCGTCGTACCGATCGCTTACAATATGAAAAGCGCTGAGGTAGAACACATGGGCCCCCAAACATGCAAGGTGGGCCTGCAGCCCATAGTCTAGAACCGCGAGCCTGTCTGAGTATTATATTCTCAACTGAACCCCCATAATGCCCGTGTGTTGCATGTAACATCAAGATGCATTTGTATGAGTATTTTATCTTGTGAGAGAAAAGGATGAACGAGGAAAGGTCTTATTTGCAAATGTGGAGAGTTGTGTGGGTACCTTTTTGCAAAATTGCCATAGTTTCGTTCCTATCCGTCAGATATAAACCGGACGGCCTATATTGCAGGATGGCAGGCACACCATCATCACCAACTCGTCTATACTATGTTAAAAATAACTTTGTTTTTTATAATTATATATGTTATATATATTCCCCTTGATTTTTCTTATGTACAAAGTTGTGATATAAAAGATTTGTATATTTCTTTAGAGAGGGAGTATCTTTCCATCAAAAATATATTTATGTGTAACTAGTTACTCCTGTCTTTCTAGTTTCTTTCGCTGATATGTGGGGCATCCGGCAATGGGGTCCATGTGCCATATGCACAAATTAGAGTGGCACAACTGCATGATAGACACACCCCGGTCGTAGCGCCGCAGTAATTCCTAATGAGCCATCAAATCACCCCACCCTTTCTAGCTTTAGCAGTAAGCTGGACGAACGAAGCGGCAATATTTCACTGGGCCTGAATCCCCTTCTCCCTTGTCTGCTTGTTCAGAGAAAAACCCCTCTCGGTGATTGCATAGGGTTTTCTCATGGAGAACCATGTACCAATTCTTCATCCATCCCCGATAAATTCAAGTCCCTTGGTCGCAGGTAATCCTAGGATGGCATCCGCCACCGTTGATGCATTTTGCTTCCTACTGAATCTAGTGTGTTTCATTTGCAGTGCCCAAAGTGCGAGAACCCTATGGGTTTCTGCGCCCTCGGTGAGACGCCACACTTGTTCCTTCTCATCCTAACACATGATTTTAAAACGCGCACAGTATATTCCTAGAATCCTCTTTTCTATCCGACAGGGTGGTGTTCTTTTGAACATGTTGTTGACTAATTTTGAAATTTGGATTGCTATATTTGGATAAAAGGTACTACTAGTACGATGGTCAACACTGACGTGAAGGAGGAGGTTATTTCTAGATTTGGATAGGGAATACATTGTGTTCTCATATTATTTTTCCTGCAGTGCATTATTTGCTCTGCCAGAACACATGTACTCAAGATGCTCGGCTTTGCAATAACTGAATACACCAGTTTAATGGTCACAGTGAAGACAAGCGATGGATATAAGTTCCGAGTTGGGTTCATGAACCAAGAAGATCGCTGATTTTTTTATGGCCGAACTTGGATAAACTTTCTCAAGTGTTACAGACTAAAAGTTGGCGCACGAATGTTGATGGAAATAACATAACATGGTCCCATATTCACTGTGATCTTCCACCTTGATGTCGTTCCAATTGTTCATCCATGTTAGTTTTGTATCTGGTTCTTGCTTGTTGCCTTGATTACCTCTTAATCCACCTATTCTGTCTAACTAATCACAATTTAACTTTAGAAGTAGCAACGAATCTCTCACGAAGATGCTACTTCTAACTAATATTTTCTTATAATTGGTGGCATGTGTAGGTTTTTTTAGAGTTAAGTAGGCTGCTCGTTTGTTATTCTGTAAGAACTCGGCTATTATTGATGGCACTGAAGTTGACTGGGACGACATCCACAAGTTCCTACACTTTATTGATCATCTTGAGGTCCTTGTGGGGCGTTCCAATTGTGGAAGGCCACGTGGGATATGTGTGCCACTGCTGCACTCTTTGAAAGGTCCAACTATGTCGAGAAACTTATTGTATGAGCTGTTTTATGTTATATATGTTGTTCATAAACTATTGCTTATACACAGTTTTACAACTGTGATCTTCTTGAAACAGAAACTGCCCAGTTCTATTGTTCCTATACATATGCCTGACCGTGGTCGGGTCAGACTTGCGCTTGGTCACAACATGATGTTTATGTCAACCTATTCCATTCCCCTTGGAGGTGAAAAGATACTTATTCACGGATGGTCTCAAATAATGAAGGCCCGTCCATCTTGGGGAATAGGATAGAAGATTATGTTCCTGCTTTTCCATGGCTCTAAAGCGAATATCTTGTTTATTGACCACATTGCGAGATGAAGCCGCTTTCAGAAGGTTGTGGATGCGCGGGGTGGCGCCTGGGCCTTGTCCTGGGGCTTGGCGGCCTCACCCTTGGTTAACTGTAGGCAAAGTAGCACTGTTCGAAGTGTGCTTTGTACGGTTGAACCTGTATAAGTACTCATACTGCTTTCAGCTATGGTTGTTAAGTGCCCCAGCTAGTTTTAGTTAAGGTTGTTAAGTACTCCTGCAACTTTTACAGTCTGTCAAGTTTCTTCAATCATGTCTTCCTCCAGCCGCCAAAACCAAACCAGCGCCAACGGGGCCTCCTACTTCCGCCTCCCACGGCTGCCTGCGCCTCAGCGCATGCATCGCTGCCCCACCGTCTCCTAAATCATTAATGCCGACGTCCGAGGCATCACCATCGTCCTTCGCGTTCTTTGGTGCGCTCGCTGCGGTGCCGCCCACTCGCGTTGTCAACATGGCTAACAAACAACAGGAATCGGCAGAAGTATGTGGAGAGGATGACAGTAGGGGCCCACCATGTCAGCGTATGGAAAAATAAAATGCTTCCTCCTTGTGTTTTCCTGACATCTGGGACCCACGACATTGTGAGCGTATATAGTCAATAGACAAGAGAACAGCACAAGATCGGCTGGCACCTGGGACGTAGCTGCTCGAGTAGTATTTTTTTTGTTATTGTTGAGACGGAGCAGGGTTTGAACTGGGCTGTGGTCCGTCTAGCCCTGGCTTATATTTTATGTTCACCATGTGACCAGTCCAGCTATTTTTTCTTTGTGAAAATGAGCCCAGTTTATTTTTTCTAAAGAATACCCAACCCAGACCTACTTATTTTTCTACACCCTGATGGGCTGCAACTCTTTCAAGACGCCTGCAAATCATAAAAGTAATATGAAATGGGTTGTAAATATAAAAACAGATGACAAATTGGCAATTACTTTATAATTTTTGAATTTTTTCACATTTTCAGATTCCTATTTCACTGGGCATTAACCTAATTTAGCTCGACATTTTGGTATTAAAAATAGTTTGGAACCCACAGAAATATGCGAAATTGGCCCTGGCCAACCAAAAAACCGGACTGCAATAAATTGCATAAGAAGTTGCAATGAGCTATATATAAATTATTAAAAAAGAGGGAATGGTCTGACTTGTGGGCCTATTAAGTTGACGCGTATGCAAGATTTTTTTAGTTATTATATACATCAATAAACGATTCTGGCAGACATAACCGTTGGATATGTCAATCCAATGGCCGTCAAGTTTCTTCAATCTCTGATCTTCTTGCTCCAGCCGCCAAATCCAGCGCTGGCGGGACCACCTGCTCCCACCTCCCGTGGTCGGCTGTGCTGTCGCGCAGGCCTCACCACCCTACTACTCCCACCGCTGGCCAGGGCATCCCTCTACTCACCCACACCCCCTATTGTTCTGCGGCGACGGCAGCCTCACACCGCAGCCAAACCAGTGAACCCTCGTACTCTGCTCCGTGTCATCCACTTCCTAGGCCTCGCCGTCGTCCACCGCCGTGGTGCTCTCGGCGCAGCATGGTGAATGTGGTCAATGACCGACTTCCATCGGAAGAGTACGGTACGTGGAGAGGCTGACAGCTGGATCCACGACAGCCACACGGAAGTGCCTCCTTATTACGCGCAAAATAATAATTCCTCCACCTGACAGCAGGGACCCACTGGATGGGCCACCGTATTTCATGAAAAAAACGTTTCCCCCCTAACTGCTGGGACCCACCGGACGGGCCACCGTATTTCGTGAAAAAAACATTCCCCCCCGCTGTCAGCTCGGACCCACCAGAAGTGCCTCCTTATTACGCACAAAAAAATGAATACTCCCCTACTAGCTGGGACCCACCTTGGTGGGAGGCTGACTTGTGGGCCTACTAAGTTGACGAGGACTAAGGGCTTTGTCAACTTAGTCAATATGAACGACTCTAGCTCCAGTTACCGTATGATGTCCATCCAACAACCGTAGTGCTTCTTCAACCTCTGGTCTTCTTGCTCCAGCCGCCCAAACCAGCGCTGGTCGTGCCGCGTGCTCCTGCCTCCTGTGGCCGGCTGTGATGCCATGGAGGCCTTGATGTCTACTATGCAACCTTCTTCTTGTAGACGTTGTTGGGCCTCCAAGTGCAGAGGTCTGTAGGACAGTAGCAAATTTCCCTCAAGTGGATGACCTAAGGTTTATCAATCCGTGGGAGGCGTAGGATGAAGATGGTCTCTCTCAAACAACCCTGCAACCAAATAACAAAGAGTCTCTTGTGTCCCCAACACACCCAATACAATAGTAAATTGTATAGGTGCACTAGTTCGGCGAAGAGATGGTGATACAAGTGCAATATGGATGGTAGATATAGGTATTTGTAATCTGAAAATATAAAAACGGCAAGGTAACTAATGATAAAAGTGAGCGTAAACGGTATTGCAATGCTAGGAAACAAGGCCTAAGGTTCATACTTTCACTAGTGCAAGTTCTCTCAACAATAATAACATAATAGGATCATATAACTATCCCTCAACATGCAACAAAGAGTCACTCCAAAGTCACTAATAGCGGAGAACAAACAAAGATATTATGGTAGGGTACGAAACCACCTCAAAGTTATTCTTTCTGCTCGATCTATTCAACAATCCATAGTAAAATAACACGAAGTTATTCTTTCCGTTTAATCTATCATAGAGTTCGTACTAGAATAACACCTTAAGACACAAATAAACCAAAACCCTAATGTCACCTAGATACTCCATTGTACCTCAAGTATCCGTGGGCATGATTATACGATATGCATCACACAATCTCAGATTCATCTATTCAACCAACACAAAGTACTTCAAAGAGTGCCCCAAAGTTCCTACCGGACAATTAAGACGAAAATGTGTGCCAACCCCTATGCATAAGTTCACAAGGTGAACCCGCAAGTTGATCACCAAAACATACATCAAGTAGATCACGTGAATATCCCATTGTCACCATAGATAAGCACGGCAAGACATACATCAAGTGTTCTCAAATCCTTAAAGACTCAATCCGATAAGATAACTTCAAAGGGAAAACTCAATCCATTACAAGAGAGTAGAGGGGGAGAAACATCATAAGATCCAACTATAATAGCAAAGCTCGCGATACATCAAGACCGTATCACCTCAAGAACACGAGAGAGAGAGAGAGAGAGAGAGAGATCAAACACATAGCTACTGGTACATACCCTCAGCCCCGAGGGTGAACTACTCCCTCCTCGTCATGGAGAGCACCGGAATGATGTAGATGGCCACCGTTGATGGATTCCCCCTCCGGCAGGGTGCCGGAACGGGCTCCCGAGAGGTTTTTGGTGGCTATAGAGGCTTGCGGCGGCAGAACTCCCGATCTTATTCTGTTCCCCGATGTTTTTATGGTATATGGAGATATATAGGCGAAAGAAGTCGGTCAGGGGAGCCACGAGGGGCCCACGAGGGTGGGGGGCACACCCAGGGGAGGTGGGCGTACCTCCTTGCCTTGTGGCCACCTCGAAGCTTCCCTTACGTGCACTCCAAGTCCCCTGGATTGCTTCCGTTCCAAAAATAACTTTCCCGAAGGTTTCATTCCGTTTGGACTCCGTTTGATATTCCTTTTCTTCGAAACACTGAAATAGGCAAGAAAACAGCAATTTGGGTTGGGCCTCCAGTTAATAGGTTAGTCCCAAAAATAATATAAAAGTGCATAATAAATCTGGTAAACATCCAAAATAGATAATAATATATCATGAATGCTTCATAAATTATAGATACGTTGGAGACGTATCAGGCCTCACCGCCCCCTACTACTCCCACAGCTGGCCAGACCATCCCTCTACACACCCACACCCCCTGTTATTCTGTGGCGACGGCAGCCTCACACTGTAGTCGAACCAGTGAACCCTCATACTCCTCTACGCGTGGGCATCCACTACCGTGTCTTCCCCGGCTCCATGTCGTCCCCTTCCAGACCTCGCCGTTGTCCACTGCCCTAGTGCTCTCGGTGCGGCGTGGTCAACATGGTCAAGGAACGACTTCCATCGGACCTGGACTGTACGTGGAGAGGCTGACAGCTGGGTCCACGGTCGCAGCAAGGAAGTGCCTCCTTATTACGTGGAAAATAATGATTCCTCCACCTGACAGCAGGGACCCACCTGACGGGCCACCATATTTCATGAAAAAAATGTTTCCCCCTTCACTGTTGGGACCTACTAGCTACATGTTCGCACGCAAGGAAGTGCGTCCATATTACGGGCAAAAAAAATTGATTCGCCCCCTGACTGCTGGGACCCACCAGCTACATATTCGCATGCAAGGAAGTGCCTGACAGTTGGGACCCACCTGGTCAAAAGCGTTGTCATTCTGGTCGCGGACATGTACGTACATACGGGTCGATGTAGCTAGAGGCGCGCACGTGTCGTATATAGGCACACACGTAGCATGTACACGTACGTACAGCGGCCAGGGTGCAAGAAAGTAAATACGACCACGTACATACATACGGGCGGGGTCTCGAACGCCTACTCGCACATACATACAGCCAGAGCTCGTGTAGATGGCTGGGTCGAAACGGACAAACTGCATCATTGTCGTGTTCATGGGGAAGCAACGGAATGGGTCATGTTCATCGGGAGGCAACGGAACGCGTGGGAGCCAACCGGCTTGGATGGAACAACCGATGGAAACGAGGCCTGGCGTACCACAGAACGGAGGAAACGGCCTTGTGTTCGACCGACCACGTTCGAAACGAGATCCCGTTCATCGGGAGGGGTCTAGCGTACCTCAAAACGGAGGAAACGGACTTCTGTTGGACCTCCTACGGTCAAAACAGGGTCCTGTTGATCGGGAGGGGTGTGGCATACCGCAAAACGGAGGAAATGGACTTGTGTTGGAGCGCTACAGTCGAAATGGCGGTCATGTTCATCGGGAGTGGTGTGGCGTACCGCAAAACGGGACTCAACGGGATACTGTTCATCTCCACCGTCGACCTCCTCCAGCCTCCACGGGCTACTGTTCATCCACCGTCGACCTCCTCCAGCCTCCACCTGCGATTATTCATCCATGAGCTCCTGTTCATCCAGCCTCCACTGTGCGCTACTCCACCGGCTACTGTTCAACCAGCCCTCTCTATGGGCTACTGTTCATCCAGCCCTCCACCGGCCACTGTTCATCCAGCCCTCCACCGGCCACTGTTCAACCAACCCTCCACGGGGTCGTCCTGTTCATCCAGCCCTCCACGAGGTCCTGTTCATCCAGCCCCAACCGGCTTGATCGATCGGGGTCCTGTTCATCGAGAGGCAACACCATGGGGTCCTGTTCATCCACCCCCACCGGGAACTGTTCATCCACCCCCCCAACAACAACAACAACACTCATTGTTCATCAAGGGAAGGAGGTAGCAGGGTTCGATCGGCTTCAGTTAGCAGCAGTAGCGAAGGAATCACTCGGGCTCAGTAACGTAGCTAGTGCAATCGCTCGAGTTCAGTTAGAGCCCAACGCCTCGCACACACGCGCGTACGTGTATGAGAGAAACGCGCATCGCTCTGCCCCCGACCACCCACCGTAACCGGGAACTCCCCAAAATTTTCCTCGCCCTCGCTTCTACCATGGTTTTTTTTTGTCATGGACGGCCCAAAGAATGTCATGCAGCTGCGTCTCCAGCCCGCCCAGGACGAAAATCCCATTTCCTGTCATTATTTTTTGTCATAGAAGTAGGAGCCCACCACATCTATGATGATACCGGGTTTTGTCACAATTATCGTCATAGAAGTGTCATAAGTATGACAGGAAAAATTTTGTTCGGGCCAAAATGTCACGGATATGTCTTTTTTTTGTAGTGCTTTTATTTGTTTTATTTTTGGATCTTTGCTTGTATCCTTATGTATGTTATTGCTTGCTTACGCTAGATCATCCAGAGTGCGAAGCTTGCTACTACGAATCTTTAGAGTTCAACAAACGTCAGCAAGGCAAGTTCACACTTTGATCATATTTTTCAATACCTAGTTTTTACTATGCATTAGTTTCACCCTCAAAGATTGCATGAGTAGGATTGGGAACATGTGGTTATGATATGTAGTTCATGTGGTAGGAACCTGTGACCTTTGATCACCCCGGGAATATTCGTTATGTCATACATTGCTTAGCCATGCTCGTAGATGGGGATTGGTATGTGTGATCCATGCAAGTTGCGAGAGATAATAATTTTGGGACAGCATATGGTGGCAACTTTAATACACATCTGGGTGGATTGTTTGGGGCACCTGGAGAAACAAGTGCTTACCGAAGGGGGTCCCGGAGTACCCGTGTGATTACCCTAGGTCTGCCACCCAGGCTCAAAGGGATCATATGATATTGTATGCCTAGAAACTTCCGTGTGCAGCCACAAGCCATTATGAGCTCTGGCATAGTTGAGTAAGTTGTGTGACCTCTTTTCGTGGTAGACTAGCTGATGTACGGGAAAGTAGGTGTGCCGGTCAACCCAGGGTTTAGAGGAAATACTTCAAAAATGCTATGTCTCGATCTTCCGATCATGGAGGTGGTCGAGTCTTGTGGGGAAAAGTGCGCAAACCTCTGCAGAATGTACAAACTAATCATGATTAGTCGTGTCCCCGATTATGGACAAATTTGAGTATCTAGAAGTGAATTATTGGTTGATCTCATCTCTCTTTTAATGAAATTATTGGGTTACTAATAACTTGGGAATTTTGGGATTGAGTTGAAGGAACCTTCTCAATAATGGCATTTTAATTTAGTAGTAAATAGAAATTTATTCCTTTGTTGTAGGGTAAAATTTTCTTTATGCAAAAATTAAACTTAGAGCCTCCACCAGCTAAATTTGCATATAGAGATAGTCTTTTTCATTATTATTCTATGGTGTGAAATTGCCAGCATATTCCATGTGCTGACCTACACGACTGCAAATTCTCATGTTGCAGACTTTTCCGACGAAGATTAAAGGTGCGATAGGTGGTTGTTCTACACTCAGTTTGCCGTGGTGTTGGATGAACTCATTCACCTTCGATGCTTTCGCAGTTATTTCTATTTAGATGGCATTTGGCCATATTATTGTAATAAATACTCTTTTGAGGATCTTGATGTAATAAAGTGTGTGATTGAACTCTGTTATAATTCCTCGGGTACTGTGTGTGTCAGCATACCGATCCAGGGATGACACTTAAGCATAGAGACTTCGATCCATCTGGGTCGGGTCATTACACATTTTGATACTTGCGAACCATGCCTCATGGGCAAGATGACTAAAACTCTGTTCTCCGGAACAATGGAGCGAGCTAATGACTTATTGGAAATAATACATACCGATGAGTATTGAAGCATGTGGCGGGTATCGTTATTTTCTGACCTTCACAGATGATTTGAGCAGATATGTGTATATCTACTTAATGAAACACAAGTCCACATTTTAAAAGTTCAAAGAATTTCAGAGTCAAGAGGAGAATCGTCATAATAAGAAAATAAAGTTTCTACAATCTAATCATGGAGGCGAATATTTGAGTTACGAGTTTGGCCTTCATTTAAAACAATGTGGAATAGTTTCACAACTCACGCCACCTGGAACACCATAGCGTAATGGTGTGTTTGAACATCGTAACCATACTTTTTTAGATATGGTGCGCTCTATGATGTCTCTTACCGATTTACCACTATCGTTTTGGGGTTATGCATTAGAGACAGCTGCATTCACATTAAATAGGGCACCGTCTAAATCTGTTGAGACGACATCATATGAACTGTGGTTTGGCAAGAAACCTAAGCTGTCGTTTCTTAAAGTCTGGGGATGCGACGCTTATGTCAAAAGGCTTTAGCCTGATAAGCTCGAACCTAAATAGGAGAAGTGTGTCTTCATACGATATCCTAAGGAAACAACTGGGTACACCTTCTACCACAGATCCGAAGGCAAGATCTTTGTTGCTAAGAATGGGTCCTTTATATAGAAGGAGTTTCTCTCGAAAGAAGTGAGTGGGAGGAAAGTAGACTTGATGAAGTAATCGTACCTTGTCTCATATTGGAAAGTAGCACATCAGAGAAATCCGTTCCCGTGATGCCTACACCAACTAGACAGGAAGCAAATGATAATGATCATGAAACTTTAGATCAAGTTGCTAATGAACCCCGTAGGTCAACCAGAGCATGATCCACATCAGAATGGTATGGTAATCCTGTTTTGGAAGTCATGTTATTAGACCAAAGCGAACCTATGAACTATGAAGAAGCTATGATGAGCCCAGATTCTGATAGATGGCTTGAGGACATGAAATATAAAATAGGATCCATGTATGAGAACAAAGTATGGACTTTGGTGGACTTTCCCAATGATTGGCAAGCCATAGAGAATAAATGGATCTTCAAGAAGAAGACTGATGAGGATGGCAAGGTTACTGTCTACAAAGCTCGACTTGTCGCAAAAGGTTTTCGACAAGTTCAAGGGGTGACTATGATGAGACTTTCTCACCCGTAGCATGCTTAAGTCTGTCCAAATCATGTCAGCAATTGAAGCATTTTATGAAATTTGGCAAATGGATGTCAAAACTGCATTCCTTAATGGATTTATGAAAGAAGAGTTGTATATGATGCAACCAGAAGGTTTTGTCGATCCTAAAGGTGTTAACAAAGTGTGCAAGCTCCAGTGATCCATCTATGAACTGGTGCAAGCATCTCGGAGTTGGAATATATGCTTTGATGAGGTGACCAAAGCATATGGTTTTATACAGACTTACGGTGAAGCCTATATTTACAAGAAAGTGAGTGGGAGCTCTGTAGCATTTCTAATATTATATGTGGATGACATATTGTTGATTGGAAATGATATAGAATTTTGGCATACATAAAAGGATACTTGAATAAGAATGTTTCAATGAAAGACCTCGGTGAAGCTACTTACATATTGGGCATCAAGATCTATAGAGATAGATCAAGACACTCGATAAGACTTTCGATGATTTTGAAGGAGTTCAAAATGGATCAATCAAAGAAGGAGTTCTTGCCTGAGTTGTAAGGTATAAAGTTGAGTAAAGCCTCAAAGCCCGACCATGGCAAGAAAATAGAGAGAGAATGAAAGTCATTCACTATGCCTCAGCCATAGGTTCTATAAAGTATAGCATGTTGTGTACCAGACCTATTGTGTGCCTTGCCATGAGTTTGGAAAGGGGGTACAATGGTGATCTAGGAGTAGGTCACTAGACATCGGTCAGAATTATCCTTAGGACTAAGGAAATGTTTCTCGGTTATGGAGGTGATAAAGAGTTCGTCGTAAAGGGTTACGTCGATGCAAGCTTTGACACCAATCCGTATGACTATGAGTCTCAATCTGGATACATATTGAAAGCAGGAGCAATTAGCTAGAGTAGCTCCATGCAGAATATTGTAGACATAGAAATTTGTAAAATACATACGGATCTGAATATGACAGACCCGTTGACTAAACTTCTCTCACAAGCAAAACATGATCACACCTTAGTACTCTTTGGGTGTTAATCACATGGCGACGTGAACTAGATTATTGACTCTAGTAAACTCTTTGGGTGTTGGTCACATGGCGATGTGAACTATGGGTGTTAATCACATGGCGATGTGAACTAGATTATTGACTCTAGTGCAAGTGGGAGACTGAAGGAAATATGCCCTAGAGGCAATAATAAAGTTGTTATTTTATACTCCCTCCGTTCCTTGATATAAGTTGTATAGATTTTTGAGAAAAAGTCCAAAATATAAGGTGTATTGCGTTTCACCACTCATTTGAATAATTTTTTAAGGGATTTGATTACATTTCCTTATAAAGGGCAAGCTCCTCTATTTTCTCATGTCAATTAGTCATGTGCAATCTCGCCCAAAACTTGTGAAATTTCCCTCCACGTCGGTTCTTCAATTTCTGTGCCAAAAACTATACACCCTATATTTAGGAATGGAGGGAGTATTTCATTATTCGTGATAAAGGTTTATTATTCATGCTAGAATTGTATTGATCAGAAACCTAAATACATGTGTGAATACATAAACAAATACCATGTCCCTAGTAAGCCTCTACTAGACTAGCTCGTTGATCAAGGATGGTTAAGGTTTTCTAACTATAGACATGTGTTGTCATATCATAACGGGATCACAACATTAGGAGAACTAGAGGATGCCCCACGCGTTGCTGCGGGAATTTGTATAAAATAAATAAAAGATGCACTAAACCCGCATTTCAATACCTTAAAGAACACTGCCATCTGGACAACCTTATTCGTACTATCCATGTACGATGATGCACGTCAACCATGAACCATCCATATTTCAAAAGAACCACACGACACATCACTGGGTCCGTTGTTGTACAGGAATTAGACACCAAAGTGTCATAGACCCCGTACATTAAAGGGAGAAATAAATGGCAGAATTACTATATCTTAAAAGAAATGGTTCATTTCTTTTGCGGGGAAAAGAAATGGTTCATTTAACAGCACTTTCCATCCTAAGCTAGAGTATCTTGCTTCCCGTCAATCATTGCATTTCTAGCACAGGCCATCGTTGCCTTCCCTGCATGCGTTTCTTGCTCCCAGTCAATCCTGCAGACCTGCACATATATTAATTCAAACACACTTAAGTCTCCTACATGCAAGCGTCGGTTACTGCATGCTTGCATGCTTCTGAATGTGGATGCTCTCAACATGTAATATCGAATGGCTATTATAGACTCAGCTAGTATATCCAATGGCCAAATTAATTTTGATGATGTGGCTTAAGGAGAAGGCAGAGAATTATTGGTAGTGGGGGCTAGCTATTTAGATATAGTAGATGATGTGATGGACAATACCCATTCGTTAGTTTAGCATATTGATCGTTCAGTTTACTGCTATTGCTTTCTTCACGTCAAATACATATTCCTTCGGCTATGAGATTATGCAACTCCCAGATACCGGAGGAATACCTTGTGTGCTATCAAACGACACAACGTTGGATGATCATAAATATGCTCTACAGGTATCTCCGAAGGTGTTTGCTGAGTTGACATAGATCGAGATTAGGATTTGTCACTTCGAGTATCGGAGAGGTATCTCTGGGCCCTCTCGATAATACACATGATAAGCTTGCAACCAAATGACTAAGGAGTTAGTCACGAGGTGATGTATTACGGAACGAGTAAAAAGACTTGTCGGTAATGAGATTGAACTGGGTATGAAGATACCGGTGATCGAATCTTGGGCAAGTAACATACCGATGGACAAAGGGAATTACGTATGTTGTCATAACGGTTCGACCGATAAAGATCTTCGTACAATATGTAGGAGATAATATGGGCATCCAGGTTCCGCTATTGGTTATTAACCGGAGAGGTGTCTCGGTCATGTTTACATAGTTCTCGAATCCGTAGGGTCCGCACGCTTAATGTTCGATGACGATATAGTATTATATAAGTTATGTGATTTGGTGACCGAATGTTGTTCGGAGTCCCGGATGAGATCCCGGACATGAGGAGGTGTCTCGAAATGGTCGAGAGGTATAGATTGATATATAGGGCGATGGTATTCAGACACCATAAATGTACCGGAGGGTACCGGGTACATATCGGGTCACCGGAAGGGGTTCCGGGCACCCCCGGCAAAAGATATGGGCCTTATGGGACAAGAGGGGAAACGTGGGAGATCCTATGTGACGCTCTTTGCGTCAAAGAGTGGACACTTCACACAGGGGGCGGCTCGCCTGGGCCGGCCCATTTGACGTTCACGAGGTGGAAAAATGGGAAAACGACAAAATGTGAGAGTGCTACCGCTGTGATTCGAACCCATGACTTCTTGTTTTCTATGTGTTGTGCTAGGCAGACAGCGCAACACATGAAGCAACGGACAACACCGACCAAAAGCTGAACATTCGCCCTCCTGGTACTGATCATGGTCGCTAGCCACTATAACTCTAGCGTATCTACGTCTCAAATGGCAGCCCCTTCAGTATGAACTATAAGCAGCGGCAGATTTAAGCTTTATTTAAATTTTGAACGTGAATTTCCTTTTTTAAGGTAAATATATTTTGAAATGCGAATTTTCAATATTGTGAACAAAACTTAAAAACTCAAACATTTTATGAACAAGCGTCATTTTTTGGGATTCTCAAAAGAAATGAAAAAGGAATGAAATTAAAACACTGTACATTCTTTGAAATTACAAACAATTTTTAAAAAGATGCAAACATTTTCCAAAATATGAACATTTTTTAATTTGCGAACAAAATTTGAAAACATGAAAAAAATACAAATTTCGAAAGCTGGAACATTTTTTGAATTTGCGACAAATGTTCTTTGTGCACAAAATTTGAAAATGAGAACACTTTTAAAAATTGTTTGGGAATATGTATATTTTTTAGCTTTGTGAACAAATTTTGAAAGTGGGTTCCAAACATTTTCAAAACATTAACATTTTTAAAATTTTGAGCAAAATTTGAAAGTGGGAACATTTATTGAAATTCCCGAGCAATTTTTGAATTTGCAAATATATTTTCAAAACATGAACATTTCTACAATTTGTGAACAAAATTTGAAAGTGGGAACATTTATTGAAATTTCCAAACATTTTTTGACTTTGCAAATATATTTTAAAAACATGAACATTTTTTAAATTTCTGAACAAATTTTTGAAGTGGGAAATTTTTTTGATTTTTTTAAAAACATGAACA
The DNA here is from genome assembly GCF_018294505.1 of Triticum aestivum. Taxonomy (NCBI): domain Eukaryota; kingdom Viridiplantae; phylum Streptophyta; class Magnoliopsida; order Poales; family Poaceae; genus Triticum; species Triticum aestivum. Next base: position 36,786,406 of record NC_057813.1, on the reverse strand, counting down.
TTTTAAAATTTCAAGTTCTATATAGAAAGTTTTGGAACATTTTTATAAGAAGCAAACAAATATTTGAAATCCTAATTCTTTTGGAATTTCTTAACAAATTTTCAAAATAGGAACATTTTTAAAATATGTACAAGATGGATACATTTTTAAATTTCTGATAATTGGTTGAAAAAGAAAAATGAACTTGAAAATGAATATAAAATAAAGAAGGAGCTAAAAGAAATGAAAAGTGAAACAAAAAAGAATAGAGATGCAAAAGGAAAGGAAAACAAAAAAGAAAAACTAAAAATGATGGAAAAGAAAAAGAACCTAGAAAAAAAGAAAACCGAAAAAGAAACAGAAAAAAATCCGGTTCAGGAACATTCTAGAAGGTTCCCAATACCGCGAAAACTAGGTGGAACTTTCCAGAACATTCCCAAAACCAGGATCAATGCAACACACGCTTGTCTTTTAAATGGGCTGGCCCGCCTCGGTCGATACCTGTGCGGCGCCCCGACAAATTAACGCAGAGCGCGTCAAATGGGAGATTCCGGGAAACGCACCAGCCCTTGCGCCCCCCATATGGGCCGGCCAAGGTGGAGAAGGAAACAGGGAGGAGGAAAGGAAAGAAAGGGAATAGGATTCCCCCTTCGTTTCCCCCTCCCCCTCTTTCCTTCCCCCTCCGACAAATAAGGCAGGGGGCACGCCACTTGGGAGGACCCCAAGTAGGATTCGGCCTACTTGGGGCGCCTCCTGGCTGTCTCCCCTCTCCCTCCCACCTATATATATATATGGCGGGGGCGCCCTAGCACACATCAGATCAATTGTTAGCCGTGTGCGGCGCCCCGCCTCCACCGTTTACACCCCCCGTCACATCTTCGTAGTGCTTAGGCGAAGCACTGCGAGGATCACTTCACCATCATCATCACCATGTTGACGAAACTCATCTACTACCTCGACAACTTGCTGGATCAAGAAGGCGAGGGACGTCACCGAGCTGAACGTGTGCAGAATGCGGAGTGTCGTGCGTTCGGTACTTGACCGGTTGACGTGAGAAGAAGTTCGACTATATCAACCGCGTTGTGAAACGCTTCCGCTTACGGTCTACGAGGGTACGTAGACACACTCTCGCCCTCATTGCTATGCATCTCCATGGATATATCATTGTGTCTGCGTAAAACATTTTTTGTTTTCCATGCAACGTTTCCCAACACTTAAAGCTTACAACCATGTATTTGTGCTAGGACCAAACATGATATTAATTTGTGCGCTGGAAGTTACCCATCGAGACGTGCTTGTTACGAACCAAAGTGGGGGATGTGTCCAATTACAACATGATCGACACGCGTCCTGCATGAAGAATCAGTTGTCCAACCGAAGGCCCTATCCGCCTCATAGGTTTGCCTCGATAATTAAGATTCTAATAATCATACAAGAGCCACTATAGGAATCAACTACTTTGCCATCAGCCACGGCGGACGGCAAAGGCATGGATGGCGGACGGCAAAGGTCTTTGCCGTCCGCCGCGGACGGTAAAAGTGGACGGCAACGTACGGGACGGCAAAGAGCTACATTGTCGTCTGCTTCGGGCGGCTGACGGCAAAGGATCCTTTGCCATCAGCTGCCAACGGCAAAGAATACTGACGGCAATAATTGCGCTGTTACTCCGTTAGGTGGTTAACGGCAAGCCTTTGCCGTCGGCCGCTGACGGCAAACATCGGAAGGCCTTTGCCGTCCGCCGCTGTAGGCAAAGTTTTTTTCTCTTTGCCGTCAGCCACTGTTGGCAAACTGACCAAATAGGTCAGCCTCCCAGGAAGCACAGTTGCCTGCCACGTGGCCTCTTTGCCGTCCGCTGCTGATGGCAAAGAGACCTTTGCCGTCGGTGGATGACGGCAAAGAGCCTGCATATTGGCTCTTTTTTCTGTTTTTTTAAATCCAACAATTTTCACAGCAAATATATATGACATATATAGATATATTTCACAGAGCTATTTAACAGCACATAAGTTTCATCGTACATACATATATAGTTCCATCCACTCATACATAGCAAGTTCCATCAAGATAGCAAAGTTGCACATACATATTACAATGCAAAGTTTCATCAAGATAGGAAGTTCCATCGTAGCAAGCTAGAAGAATACTAGAAGAGAATGAAATTAAAAACAAGCACTCCATCATAGCAAGCTAGCTTCCGAGAAGTGAATGAAATCTGCAAAATGGCAAATAAGAAAGTTAGGAAAAGGTGACTAGAAGAAGAAGACTAGAAGAAGAAGCACGCCATCGTTTGTGAGGTAACTTAGGTGAAATGGATCGTTTATGAGCTAACTTAGGTAAAATGCATCATTTTAGAGCTAATGTAGGTAAAATGGATCGTTTATGAGCTAACTAAGCTAATTATGCCGTTTTTTACATAAGTAAGGTAAGTACATGTCATTATTGAGCAAACCTAGTTAACTAAGCATATTATAACTAACTTAGGTCATTTTGGAGGAAACAAAGCTAAGTATAGATCGTTTTAGAGCTAACTTAGGTAAAATGGCTGGTTTTGGAGGTCAGTAAGCTTATTAAGTCATTTTGCAGGAAAAGAAGCTACGTCTAGGTCATTAAGGTAAGCATATTGGATGAAATAAAGCTAAGTCTAGGTCTTTATGCATTTGTTAAGCAAAAAACTAGAGAAACTTACCTTGATCATGGAGGTGTGGGAGCGGGCTGGCTCAGGCCAGTAGCTGGAGAAGGATCGTGTGATGCTTGTGTGGAGTAACGCTGCACCAAAGATCATTTCCAATGTTTCGTTAGCATGATGACACTCAAATGTTAAGACTAGCAAGTAACGTCCATTCAAATTAAACTCACCGTGGTCTCAGGAGCAATCTCTGGATCAATGGCTATGGAGCCACGGGACCTCCCGCCACTAGATATCATCACCTGCTCTGGATTGTAGGGGATCTGGCTCGGGTTAAACTCCTCCCCTTTCCTCGCCTTCCCCTTGACTTGCTTGTAAGAGGCAGTGTGGGCCATGGCATACAGGTCGTACCCCTCTGGCACCTTATCCGTCTTATTGTAGCATGCCTGAAAGAGAGAAACAAAGTAAATTAGTAATTAAAGGGCTCAAGCTAGCATGATGAATGAATTGCATTAATAATGAAGCAAACCACATTACCCAATTCCGCCCGAACTGATATAAGCTGGAGCTACCTTGATGGTGTGGCACACCTTCAATTTGGGCACGTTTGTCCTTGGCCTCAGTCGGCTCCCCTTCCATCTTTCAACACCTGCCATGACAAAGAGTAAACGAAATTAGTACAACATAAAAAAAATACCGACATGAATAATAATATGTATATCACTTAAGTGTATCATCATCAAGTACAACATAAAAAAATTGAATACCTGACACTACTAATAATCTCGATCAGTATCATCAATAAATGCATAATCATCATCATCACTATAATCAATGACGGGCTCATAGGGTTCAGTGGCATCAACATGTGGAAGGCCACCTTTACGTAATCGGTCAAGCATTGAGAGGTCGTCCGCAGCAGTAACCTCTTCTTGTTCCGGCTCTTCTTGTTCCTCCTCTGGGGTGATGTGGGATTCACTGTCGCTGTCTACTTCAATGTTTTGGGGTGAAGTATACCGGTTCTTGAAACGCTTTTTGGAAAGACGTGTCTCTTGGAAGAATTCTCCTTCATATGTGTCTGGGTTAATGTGAGGTTCATAATCCTCTTCCTTTGGGGGAGATAGTCTAGCACGTGGCGGCACTTCATAAACGACATCCCAACCTTTCAGATTTGGATTAGTTTGGCAGGCCCAGGGTAGATAGAATACTTGGGTCGCCTGTTGAGCCATAATATAGACATCAGGAACATCTAAATGGGTGCTTTGGTTGATTTCAACTAGCCCTATATGTTCATGAGTCCTTCTAGTCTCCTTCGGCTGAAACCAATAACATTTGAAGACTACGACATTCGGTGGGTTTTCACCATAGAATAGAAGTTCATAAATTGCTTCAACTCTCCCATAATACTCGGTACCTCCTTCGCCGATAGCAGATACACAACAATTTGTAGACTTTCGGTCGGCCATAGATAGCTCTTTGCCATAGGTACGAAAACGATACCCGTTGATGTCGTATTTGTCAAATGAACGGACCTTATAGTCAAAACCATTAGCGACTTGTCTCAATTCGGCGTCCATAGACTCTGAATTAGCCTACAAGTTTAATATGAAAGGATTGTTGCATTACGCACAAATTAGCGAATGAAATGAAATTGTCTAATAGAATTTACCGTTTGTTTGAACCAAGAGATGAAACCGGGATAGCCGCCTCCTTGCTTTGCGAGAAGCTCATACTCTTCGACGGAATCCTTTTGGATCACCGCTCCATACGAGAATAGGGCGACGTATCGACTGTATGAAATATCCAGGAATAAGAGCAGTTCAAAGGAAATAGAAGTTGCGAAACAATGTACCGAGAACTTACTCGATGTACGGCCGCACTTCTATCAGGTTGTTGAAGATATACAACGAAATGGTCCGCCATTCTTCGTTATCCAAAGATACTGGATTTGAAACACTGGCTGGTGCGAGATTGCCTTTGAATAGGCTGAGGTTGGATCCACCCTTTTTAGGCTCGTCAGCATTGTACCGAGGCTTCGGATTATGCAAATGACGATTTTTGGTTTCGTAGTGTGCTGTCACGAAGTTTGCCGCCTCCTCAGTGATGAATGCCTCAGCCATAGACGCTTCAATTCTACGTTTATTTTTACATTTTTCTCGAAGCGTCTTCTGCATCCTCTCAGTTGGGTAGCACCAACGATTTTGCACGGGCCCCCCCAATCTTGCCTCGGTCGGGAGATGCAAAATCAAATGCTGCATTGGATTAAAGAAGCCCGGTGGAAAGATCTTCTCTAACTTGCAGATCAACTCTGGCGCCAACTCTTCCATTTCTTCTAGCACGCCAGGCGATAGTTCTTTCGCACAAAGAACACGGAAGAAATAGCTGAGTTCTGCCAGTATTAGCCATTCATCCTCAGGGATGAAGCCACGCAACATCACCGGCATTACCCGCTCAATCCATATGTGCCAATCATGACTCTTGAGACCAAATATCTTCAATTTATCAAGACTCGCTCCCCTCTTTAGATTCGCTGCATACCCATCGGGGAACATCAACTGCATTTTCACCCACAAGATAATTTCCCTCATAGCTGGCCTTCCAAGATTGAACCATGCCTTTGGCTTCGTCCAGTTCTGCTTTCCTTTCGGTTCTTTCATGTTTTGTAACGGCCTATCACATAGCGCCTCCAGATCGACTCTAGCCTTAGTATTATCCTTTGACTTCCCATCTATGCCGAACAATGTACCAAAAAGTGCCTCGGCGATATTCTTCTCAGTGTGCATCACGTCGATGTTGTGTGGGCAAAGGAGGTCTTTGAAGTAAGGCAGATCCCATAAGCATGTTTTGTGAGTCCAGGCGTGCTCAGAATTATACCCCTTGAAGTACCCTGGACGCTCTGGATCTGGCTCGAGAGCGTTTAACTGATCCAGGGTCTGTTGGCCTGTCAACGCAGGTGGTGCAGAGTTTTTTACAACTCTACCTCTGATGAAGTTCTTCTTGTCTTTCCTGAACTTATGGCGAGGATCCAGGAACTGTCTATGCATGTCGAAGCAAGAAAACTTGCGACCGGCCTGAAGCCAACGAAACTCAAGAGCTCCCTTGCATGTGGGGCACGGGAACCTTCCATGCACACACCAGCCAACGAATAGCGCATACGCCGGCAAGTCATGCGTCGAGTACATGTACCAGACACGCATTATGAAGTTTCGTTTGCTATAGGCGTCGTATGTCTTGAACCCATTATCCCAGGCTTCTTGCAATTCGTCCTTAAGCGGCTGCATGTACACATTCATATTTTTCCCCGGATAGTTGGGCCCTGGAATTATCAACGTCAGGAAAATGTTCTTTCTTTGCATAATCTGTCCGGGGGGGAGATTGAGTGGAAAGACAAATACGGGCCAACAACTGTATTGGGCTGCCGTCATACCAAACACACTGAACCCATCGGTGCTGATGCCGACTCGAGGATGCCTCGGATCTGCCGCTTTGTCAGCATGTAATTCATCAAACTTTTTCCACGCAACACCATCCGATGTGTGTACCATCATCAGATTACCATCTGCATCTAGTTCGGTTCTTTTGCCTGTTTTGTGCCATGTCATCTGTCTGGCCGTCTCTTCGACCATGAAAAGACGTTGAAGTCTTGGTACGATTGGCATATACCGAAGAACACTAACAGGGATTTTGGTTTGTGTCTTCTCACCCATACCGTTGTCTACCACAATATACCTGGAACACTTGCAAATGGGACAATAGTTCAAGTCCGCATAGTCAAGCCTAAATAAGGCACATCCTTTCTCACAGGCATGTATCTTCTCATAGGGCATCTTCAGTGCACGGAGGATTTTGTCCGACTGGTACAGGTTTGCAGGCATTACATGGCCTTTGGGTAGAAAGCGTCCAAATACTGTCATAATTGCGTCATAGCATTCTCTGCCCAAGTTGAACTGAGCCTTCAAAGCCATTACTTGTGAGATGGCATCCAACTGACAAAGCTCAGTGTGCTCGTGGAGCGGACGTTTTGAAGACTCCAACATTTCATTGAAGGCCTTTGCAGATTCCTCCATCTCCTCGTCCGAATCCCGAGCATCATCATAGTCTTGCACCATGTTTTCCATCCCGGTACCATGCTCGTCGGTGCGACGATGATCCACCTCAGCTCGGTCACGTTGGGCAGACTCACCATGAAATGTCCACACCGTATAATCGGGCGTAAAACCATTCTTCTGCAGGTGTTTACCCATTTCAGCCTCTGTCCTCTTTTCCCAATTGCCGCATCGGAAACAGGGGCACCAAGTTTTCCTCTGGCCATTTGCAAATGCGGCTTGCACAAACCCCTTGGTTTTTGTGAACCATTCAGCGCTCCATTTGTTCTGACCAGTGTGACCGGTATACATCCACGCACGATCACTCATCTTGACTTTCAGAGCTACTGGACACACAACAATTATATATATAATTCACCATGTATATATTCATCAGTTGATCTACTTTGTCAATTTTATTACGTCCATGCAACCTACACTCTAATAGGTAATGATAGGTCCTAATCCCACCCGAGTATGTGTAGATTGGGTTCATTTTCCCAAGCTATGCTCCGGATCCGACGCAAAATTTCGGCAGCACCTCCCCGCTGTTCTCCTGATACACGTCTCTGCAATAAACAGAGAGGATGTGTACCCGGAGAACAACAGGGGAGGCACTGACGAAATTTATGCGTCGGATCCGGAGCAAAGCATATGGGAAAACGAACCCAATCTACACATACTCGGGCTGTCCATGGATAGCGTTGGACAATTCGAAAGAATCAAGGTTATAAATATGCAAATGCATGCATATTTATAACTATGACGCTTTCGAACGGGAGACACATATTGGTTACGCATACTGATGATTCAAGACACATATATAGCTAGCTACCAAATTTCATGTCATTTGTGCAAATAATTAATGGGGGAGAAGGACATGTCATTTGTGCTCACCCACGAACGAAGGGGCAGAGCTCGTCAAACGCACGGCGAGGTCGTCGAACACCAAACCTCGCAGCGATGAAACAACTGCACATTTAAATCTACCCGATCAACACAATTATATATGATGTTTTTCATAACAAAATCGAAAAATATATGACCTAACTAATAATTCACAAATATATAACCCCGTCGGCCTCTGGAAGGCCAAAGAGCACCTTTTCGGGAGGTTTAGGGGGTCGGGGTGTCATGTCGGTGTCGGGGTGCTGTTTCGGGGTCAGGGTGTCGTGTCGGGGTCGGGGTGTCGGGGTGTGGTGTCGTGGTCTGTGTGTCGGGGTGTGGTGTTGGGGTCGGGGTGTCAAGGTCAGGGTGTCGGGGTCAGGTGTCGGGGTGTGGTGTCGGGGTCGGGGTGTCGGGGTCAGTGGTCGGGGTGTTTCCTTCTATCCTTCTTCTTCTTTCCTTCTCTTCTTCTTCTTTTTTCTTCTTCTTTCCTTTCTTCTTCTTCTTCTATCCTTCTTCTTCTTTCCTTTCTTCTTCTTCTTCTTCTTTCCTTTCTTCTTCTTTCCTTTCTTCTTCTTCTTCTTTTTTCATCTTTTTTCTACTTCTTTTACTTCTTTTCTTTTCTTCTATTCTTCTTCTTCTACTTCTTTTCTTCTTCTTCTTTTTCATCTTTTTTCTACTTCTTTTCTTTTCTTCTTTTTCATCTTTTTTCCACTTCTTCTTCTTTTCTTCTACATATTCTTTTTTCTAACACTAACACTAAATTTTCTTCTTTTCTAACACTAAATCTAACACTAACACTAACACTAACACTAACAATTAAACAAGAATTAAACAGCAAAAAAAGAAAAAAAGAAAAAAAACTCACCGGAGCAGGGGGCGACGCTGGCGCCGGGGTGGTGGGTGGGTGGGGGGCGGCGGGCTCCAGGGCAGTGGGATGGCCGGGCGGCGGGGGCGGGGGCGGCGCCGGGCGGGAGGGGCGGGGGGCGGGGGCGGGAGGGGCGGGGGCAGCGCCGGGCGGCGGGACGGTGGGGGCGGTGGCGGGTGGGGGAGGGGGTGGGGGGCGGCGGTGGCGGGGCGGTGGCGGGGGCGGCGAGGGCGGGGCGGCGCCGGGCGGCGGGGGCGGGGGCGGAGGAGGTCGAGGGAGAGAGATGAGTAACGGGCGGGGGAGGGGGCTCGGCCGTTAGTTAGGTTAGTTAGGGTAGCCTTTGCCGTCCGCCCTCCTTTGTCGTCCGCTTTTGTTCATATTTGCCGTCTGCTGCAGACGGCAAAGCGGGGGGACGTTAAGTATTTTTTAACCAGCTCCTCAGTGGGGCCCCCCCTCCCTCTTTGCCGTCTGCTAGCGGACAGCAAAGATTCTTTGCCGTCAGCTAGCGGACGGCAAAGAACAGGCTGATGGCAAAGGCTTTCTTTGCCATCAGCCTGTTCTTTGCTGTCTGCTTTCGGGTAGCTGATGGCAAAGAGCTTCTTTGCCGTCTGCTAGCTGACGGCAAAGAGCTGGCAGATGGCAAAGTAGCTGATTCCAGTAGTGAGCTTTGGACGTTTAATGACTACACCTCTTGAATCGCCAGAGATAGGATCCGTGTTACTGCACTAAACCCTTCTATCACTGATGTTAAGAATAACACTTCCCGTTTTCCCTTCCCTTAGCCTCTCTGTGACTCGCTCTCCATGATCCTGAGTACCTGCAGGGATGAAGAACGCAGACAAGACAATAGACATCTACGGAACAATTCTATTTCACAGATACAAGATGTTAATTCAAAGCACTTCCATTGATCTGCACAAGAAATACAGAGGGTTACAAGGCTCTTGCCTCAATCCATACTTTACTGAACTACTCACACATGGAGATAGGATCACATGAAGAACACATCATGGAGATTGATTGATTGGTAATATGTCTTACAATGAATGTCGTGTGAGCTGCATGATTACAAGTATGATCTAGCGGAAGAAGAACTATGGTGGTGATGGTGGCTATGGAGATGGAAATGGCAGTGACTAGGGTTGATGAACATGGATGAGGATGACTCTGTTCTGGCTTAGCTCGCAGATCTTCTGTTGACATTTCGGCCTCGACCCCTTTATAAAAGTTGTTCAAGTGGATGAGAGGCCTCGGTTTTCATGCCATACGACTACTCATGTGAGCGGTATCGCATGGAATATCGTCTTTTGCATGGTTTCTTCTAGTGCGCCTCCTCTTGATTTCTTCTATCTCCTCCTTCACTCCTTTCCATGTTCTCACTTGATTTCGTACATATTTAGCCCATTTCCTCTGGAAACACGATAAAGAGAGGATTCATGGAATCTAGTCATTAGTAGCAATATCGGAGCGAATATCTTGGTTTAAACAGAGGGTAGATGAGTGTAAACATATCATCACTCATCAAGTATCCATCATCGTCTAGCCAGACACAATGTGATGACCACAGGGACGCCAGAACAAGAAAAGAGAACAAAACCGGTAATGAGGTAACTGGCATAATGAACAAGTTGTTGTTTCATGGGAATGTAATTAAATCTCACCTTGGGTATTTTTAACATATCACGAATCAACAGGAAAAACATTCAATAACTACAAGTTCAAGTTCGCTCGAATATTTATTCGTGTAGGTACATGGATCAATATGGTTGTCCACGGTTCCTCTATTGATCATTGATCGGAAAGTGTTCTGGTCATGTTTATACTTCACCAAACCTACTAGGTCACCCACTTAAGGTTCATATATCTGCTAATTACTAGACAGGGAGTCTAAGAGGAAGAAACCGGAAAATTTTCACAAACAACCAAGAAGTTTGGGAAGGAAAATCAAAAAGGTTTTGGAGTAAAATCATCATATCGAAAATGTTTCGGAATGCGTCTAGAATTATTTAAGGGGGAGTCGAAAATGTTCTGAACCTTCAGGAATTTTTCCAGAGAGAATGATCACGGAAAAATCTTGTCCCAGTGTGAGGGGACAAGATCCCACGAATCATGGGATGATGATGCAGGCAACACTATTAGGGTACAACCCCTTTTTGGTGGCTTTTTGTAAAGCCATTGATGACCCACAAGTATAGGGGATCAATAGTAGTCCTTTCGATAAGTAATAGTGTCGAACCCAACGAGGAGCAGAAGGAAATGATAAGCGGTTTTCAGCAAGGTATTCTGTTCAAGTACTGAAAGTAGCGGTTACAAATAGTTTTATAGTAAGGTAATTCGTAACAAGTAGCAAGTAACAATAGTAACAAAGGTGGAGCAAGATGGCCCAATCCTTTTTATAGTAAATGACAGAATGAAAAGTTCTCTTATATAAAGCAAAGCGTTCTTGAGGACACACGGGAATTGTTGTCTAGTCATGTTCATCATGTTTAGTTGATTTGCGTTCACTACTTTGATAATTTGATATGTGGGTGGACCGGTTCTAGGGTGTTGTTCTTACTTGAACAAGCAACCCTCTTATGATTACCCCGCCTCGCAAGCATCCACAACTATGAAAGAAGAATTAAGATAAATCTAACCATAGCATGAAACATATTGATCCAAATCAGCCCCTTACGGAATAGCGCACAAACTAGTGTTTAAGCTTCTATCATCCTCGCGACCCACCATCTACTTATTACTCCATAATGCCTTCCCTTAGGCCCAAGTATGGTGAAGTGTCATGTAGTCGATGTTCACATGACACCACTAAAGGAAGAACAACATACACATCATCAAAATATCGAACAAATACCAAATTCGCATGATTACTTATGATAAGACTTCTCACATGTCCTGAATAACAAAAATAACTACTCACAAACCATGTACATTTTCAAGATCAGAGGGGTATTGAATATCATTAAGGATCTGAGCATATGATCTTCCACCAAATAAACCAACTAGCATCAACTACGAGTTGTAATCAACACTACTAGCAACCCACATGTACCAATGTAAGGTTTTGAGACAAAGATTGAATACAAGATATGAACTAGGGTTTGAGAGTAGATGGTGCTGGTGAAGATGTTGATGAAGATTGGTCCTCCCACGATGAGAGGATCGTTGGGGATGTCCATGGCTTCGATATCCCCCTCCCAGAGGGAAGTATCCCCGACAAAACCGCTCCACCGAAGGGCAAAAGTGCTCCTACCCAAGTTCCGCCTCGAGACGGCGGTGCTTCATCCCGAAAGTCCTCCTCTTAATTTTTTAGGGCAAATGACTTCATATAGCAGAAGGAGGGGGCAGAGGCCGACTGTGGGCCCCACGGGGCATCAGGGCGCGCCCAGGGGGTGGTCGCGCCTTGTCGCCTTGTGAGCAGTAGGTGGCCCCCCTCTGTTATTTCTTTGCTCCAGTTTTTTTATATATTCAATAAAAAATCTCTGTGAAGTTTCAGGCCAATTGGAGCTATGTAGAATAGCTATCTCTGTTGTAGCTATTTTAGGTCTAGAATTCTAGCTACCTGTAATTTCCATCTCCATGTAAATCTTGCAAATTATGAGAGAAAAGGCATTAGAATTGCATCATGAAGTGAAATAATGACCAAAATATTATAAATAACAGTACGGAAACATGATGCAAAATGGACATATTGACTCCCCCAAGCTTAGACCTCATTGTCCTCAAGCGAAAGCCGAAATTGATAATCATCATGACCACATGTTTATAGAGAGAGGTGTCGATAAAGCAAAATATGGACCTGAAAGCATCATGATCATTATCATAACAACAATATATCATCATAAAACTTCTCATGATCGATTAACAATTCATTCACAACATAAAGTTTGTACCATAAACTTCGTTGAAAACTAACAAACTATGATCTCAATCATTGAAATAATTGTAATTTATATTATCAGAAAGAGTCTATGTAAGAGCTTTGATTAGAAAGTTCACATGCTCAAATATCATTTAGTCTTCTACAATTGCCGGCACTCACGACATATTGATTGAACAAAAGTTTCAGCCAGATACATAGGAAGATGGGGGTTTATAGTTTCACCTTCCAACTCATTTACATCGAGGATAATGTCAACAATAATAACTCATGATCACCTACATCCAACTGGATATATGTGTCTGGATCTTTCCCCATCACATGACGCTCGCCAAGAGAAAAAAAATAAAAATGGAATAGAGATGAACGGTATTGACTCTTGCATAAAAGTAAATACAGAAAAGTAAAAGATAGGACCTTTGCAACGGAAGTAGAGGTTGTCATGCGCTTTTTTTATGTGCAAGCTCTTAATGTAAAGGAACGTCACTTCATATTGCACGTTGTGATAGCAACCTTTATTATGCAGTCTGTCGCTTTTATTTCTTTACCACCAGTAGAGCGTACAAAGCTTATTTTCCCCTACAATAAAAGATCATACATATTTAGGAGCAATTTTTATTATCTTTTACACCAATGATAACTTACTTGAAGGCTCTTATTCAATCCATAGATAGATATAGTGGACTCTCATGGCAATAAACTAGGTTCAAGGGATTTTGGATGCACAATTAGTATCTCTATTTAGTACGAATTTTGGCTAGCAAAAGAGTATGAGCAAGCACCAAATGTTAGAGGATACGTGACAATATAACTTCTATATGAATATAAGCAAACAAAACTCATTATGTTGTCTTCATTGTCCAATGTCAACTATTTGATCATGCATAGCATATTTAATGACGGAGAACTCATTCGTTGGAACTCGGTTGTAAACCTCTCATCAAGGATATATAAGAGAGCCACGTTCATCTACTCCTTAGAAAGTTTCAACAAGTCCTCTAAAACGTTCTAAAACCTAGAGAAAAATAACTTATTAATAATTCATAACATTTCAAATTTTGGAATTTTTTGGGAATGTTACATTTTCTCAACAACTTATAACAACTCTGCATGTTTGATTTAGCTCTCAAATGAGTTTAATAGATAGATTCCGAAGTCTTTCAAAGAATGCTAATTGTCCCATTCGAAATGGTAAACTCTTGGCGTTGAAATGAAAAGCTTACCATATGACATATATCTTAACAAAATATAACACTCCAACCGTTGCCATCCAAAGAAAAATAGTGTGAACTGGTGTCACTAGATCGCCCATTCCCGCAATTATTATCTTATCATCCCCTCCTAGTTTGCAATCCCCACCATCATTGTCCACTTCTAATGGTTGGGTCATATGTCCCCTAGGATCGTAAAGCTTATCATGCATATGACGCAAGTTGGGCCAGACTACCCGTCAAAAAATTAAAAGAACTCATGTCAGATTTCACCTTACTGCCATGTCATACTGTTTTCTCAACAATGTAGCCGACACATAATTCTTCATCGCCTTATTCTAGGTGGGGCCATCGCATACCAAGTACTATAAAAGACTCGCCGCTCCCCTCAACCCTAAATGTTCCCCCAACCCCCCCCCCTCCCCCACCGCCGCCGCCCCTAATGTCTCGCCACAAACCTTCTGTTCTCCACTTTCAATCTCGACTCTAACACCACCTCCATCCCTATCTAAGTTCCGACGAAGTCACTTCTTCCTTGCATCTCAAAAGAATCCACTCTCCTAGTTTAACTATGTCAGTACAACGTAGATCCACCCGTCATAATGGTTGTGAGCACAAGGTGGACAACCACATAAAACATTGTCTCTGCAATCAAATTGTTGAGTTCAAGGGCGGACAAGCGCATGGTGGATCAACTCATTAATGATTAGATATTTGATTCAGAGATTGCTAATCTCATGGCGGATCATCTCACCAATGATCATATTACGAAATTAACGAAGGGTGCCACCTCCAATATCTTCGGCAACATTATAAACTTGGTGAGATCCTTACTCTTTTGCATCTCTTTATTTGTATTGTGGAATATTGCAACGACCTGTCATGGAGGTAGTGAAGAGTAAGGTCATTGACCGATGGAGTAGTTTTTTTTCTAGCATTAGAACACCTACTCGATCCAATTCTTATGTTTTCAGGTCTTTATTTCACTCTCTCCCCTTCTATCTAGAAAATTCGGTTGAAAACGTGAATCCCCCCCCCCAGCGCATCCAACGCTCCCACGATGGTGACTTGAAAGATCTGGTGGCCTAGTGGGCTCATCGTACTATTAGGTAGCGAGATTTGTTTTTCAGTTTGTTGATGGAATTTGTTGCCTCTCGGAGGCAAGCAACCGAGAGGAAATCAATAGTGGCTTTGGAGCGATGGTGGTTCAAAGTTGGCAAATCTAGCGTTCTTCCAGAATATCATTGGGCCGATATATAGATAGATCTAAGCCCAAGTCAACGTGGGATTGTTCCACAACCAATGTGCCTCACTACTTGCAACATGTGTATTCTTGGTCTTTCAAATTCTCTCTAGTGATAGCAATTCCTCAGTTTTGGCAGTGGAGGCTTGGTTTCTCTTCCAATGAGCACCTCGGTTGTGATTGGTTGTTGGCAGACCATGGTCGTGGACTTGTGGTGTGTGCAACGACCCCTAAAGCACCTGATATTATTTTTCTATTTTGTGGGGGCTTTGCTGGAAAAAATCCAATTCGCATGCCTTCTCTCGGTCTCTAGTAGTCTTTAGTGTGTTTTGTGTGCACTTGTTAGTTGGTAATGAAGATACACGATTACTACGAAAAATTCTGTTCATTTAGAACCTAAACCATGTCATGTATAAAGTCGGCTTGAGTGGATGGTAAACCCACCCCTCTAACATATCATTCACGCATTGTAAATCGAAACACGGCCCACTTGAAAAGATAGCAATTGGTAGACTCAAGCGGAGGAATGCCCATAAAAATCCAAAGTCCACAACAACAATTAAAAATCCAAAAATGTCATAATAATAAATGAAAATCCAAATTTGGCATAATAATAAATGAAAAGTCCAAATATCGCACAACATAAATGAAATTCAAAAAATGGCATAGCAATAAATCAAAATCCAAAGATAGCAAGTAATAAATGAAAATCTAAATATGGCAAACAATGAATGAAAATCCAAAGATAGGGTTATCTTTGGATTTTTTTCTCATTTATTGTTATCCATCTTTGGGATTTCATTTAGTACTGATGTGCCATCTTTGGAGTTTCATTAATTGTTTTGCCAACTTTAGATTTTTCATTTATAGTTCTGTCATGTTTGCGTTTGAAAATCCAAAAAATAGGAAGAAAATAACCTAGCTCATCATCTGAAGTTCTGAACACATCCACAATGACCAATCAAGAAATTTCCAAAAAATACATCCTCCTAGAACCAAAAGGAAGCAAGTAATTAATGAATCTAAAGGCACCCCAAAGAATACCCAAGTCAAAATCGCATCCCACCCACTGCCCTATAAAAAGACCTGGGTTTGTGCATTTCCAGGCATCGAGTTACCAGTAAAACAAGTGAGGGTTTCCTTTTGTTTGTGTCTGTGTGTTTGTTGTGCTCGTAAGGCAATGGAAGGAGGAGCCGTCCCGGCGGGTGCGGGCAAGGCGGCCTATGGCGCTGGATTGCCCAAGAGTCCACTTCATCCACAGCCACAACCCACCGTCGGCGCCCGCCTGGCCGATGCTGAACAAGGTAGCTCTTCCTACTCGTGCAACATGTTCATCGTGTCCCGCAGCTTGCAATGGTCGCAATGGCGCTACACGAGCTCTGAGCCACCCGGCGTATTCCTTGAAGCTTTGAAATTATATTTCTAGGATGTTTGTTTATTTCATATCATGTAGTACTGTTTATAGGCGCATGCACATGAGTGCTATCATCAGTTTGCCAGCATTAATTACAATATACTTCCCAAAAAAATTCTAATTTGAAATGGATTTTTTATCTGGCAGAGCCATGTGCGGCTGAAATAGTTCCTCAAATCATCACAGTTCAAGGTGGACAGGTAAAATTTTCCTACTCTTATAATGCTCCTAGAGACATTCAGTGCTCTATTAATATTTCGTTGTAGTATCTGGATACTAGATATTAGAATGTCCAATTGAAGGTGGTTCCTTTTAGAAAAATATAAAGTTTATTTTGTGGATGTATTTAGTGTTAAATATTAGAAAAAAATTGAGCAAAGTTGCCTCTAATTAACGCTATGTGTGTTGTACATATTTATATTGAAATGACTTGCACTTGATATATATTTTTAAGGGGGTTGGGGGGGGGGGGGCGGACGTTTTGGCTCTGGGCAATGGGATGTAAACGGATCGGATCGGATTAGTAATGATTTCCCCATATCCTTTACCATATTTATTTTTTTTGGATTCGAAGCGGACTGGATAATGACCGGATCCGGATCGGACTCGGACCAGAAACGGAGAAAAAATATCGGGATAGCAATGCTTATTTGTGTAAAATTTGGAGATAACATTTGTCTCTTTCTTGATTTATTATTCAGCACATTTTTTCAACTGGTTATGTCTATATCCATCCTACAATGTGTTGAAGAGAGCTTGGTGTTGTCCTTCTCTTTTCCCGTTTTTTATTGTCTTTCGCATCTTTTTGATAAGTTCTCTATTCCACCCCATATATGCATATATTGTAAAATTCTAATAAGGAACCCATGGTTTCAGGATGTAGCAATGGAAGTCAAGTCGTATGGTGGGAATGGTTGGGCATTTTTTATCATATCTGCCGAGGGCGCCGTTTCCAACGTGACACTGCATCAACCAGCTTCTCCCCTTGAAATAGTTATTCATGAGGTTTGCTCTATTGTTTTAGCTTGGAATCTGTACACTAGAAATCCCTTTTCTCTGGCATGTTTTCAAAATAAAAGTTCAGCTTCAACCAAATTAAGAGAATTATAAAAGTAAAATGAAATGTGAGATAGTAGTTAGAGAGATTGAATTGTTTTCTTTACCAACATAGGGAATATCGCAAGGGAAATATAGCGTTTTGTAGTTCTGGTCTTCTAAAAATGATATCGTTGTTTGGCCTATAGATTTGTTACCAACTTTAAAAAATATCTAATCCTTAGCATGTAATATGCAGGGTTGTTTTGACATTGTCTCTATGACCGGCTCGTATCTGCCGTCAAAAACTGATGGAGTTAGCACTCTAAAAGGTGGGTTCGCTATTTCGCTTGTCGGTGCTGATGGCCGCATCTTCGGTGGTGGGTTAGCCGGACCTCTGATTGCAGCGTCACCTGTTCAGGTTACCATCTTTCACTTGTATCTTGCTCCATATATACCAATAGCAGATTACCAAACGACCAACTAAGATCTTTGTTCCATATATAACCAATAGTTTCCATTGTATCTTGCTCTATTTGTGTAAGTATTTTTTAAGTCTATATGTGCTTCCTATGTTTCGAAAACAAAATGTCTGCTGCCAAATGATTTGCATTATTATGCGTATTAACATTCCTACTGAAAATCATGATGTGCTTCCTTTTTATGGTACATAGCTTGTTCAGGAAATAGCATCGTTTCACGAAAAACGCACATATTGCAATTGAGAACCTTGTGCTTTCTCTTAATGGTTTGCATTTTGTTGTGCTGATGCGCAGGTGGTCATTGGAAGGTTTGCAGCTGATGAAAAAGAGGAGATGAAACAGGATGTGGCCAGTGGAACTCCAGGTGCTACTGAATCGAGTGATTCTGCGACTGGATCCTCTAGTGGTCCAGCAAGCCCATCAAACTAGAGTGCCGCTCGCACATTCAACACCAGCTTCCTATTTCCAGATGCCAGCCAGCTTAAATTCCTAGCTTTTCATTCCTGCTATTATTTCCAAATGCTTAGCTTTCTGCTCGTACTTGTTGAACTTTTCAGTCTCGTTATATGATGTATGGCCCCTCGATGTGGTCAAGTTATGTTTTCTGTAACTGGATGATGCTTCATGATATTATAGTTAATGAAACATTTCATGGTCATATTGCACACATCTGATGATTACCGGTTCTGAAATGCTTAGGTAACTCCTACACATCTGATGTGTATCAGTTCTGAAATGCTTAGATAACTCCTAGCTCCAAACACTTAGCTTTTTCAGTATCAATTGCAGGTAGCAACTGATGACTGCTCATAAGTCCAGAGAAACTATCTCCTGGAAATGATCTCTCAAAAATTCTAAAAAAAATACAGTGTGTTGGACAGTTTGATGTTCTGCAAACATGTAAAATTTCAGTTTCAAATCAATCTCGCTCAGGGAGCTATGAGAAAAACAAATTCAGCAATAACAAAAAGTGAAGCATGCAAAAAATGTGCAGTTCAGGGAGCTATGAGGTTGAATTGTTTTCTTTACCAACATAGGAAATATCGCAAGGGAAACATAGTGTTTTGTAGTTCTGGTCTTCTAAAAATGATATCGTTGTTTGGCCTCTAGATTTGTTACCAACTTTAAACAATATCTAATCCTTAGCATGTAATATGCAGGATTGTTTTGACATTATCTCTATGACCGGCTCGTATCTGCCGTCAAAAACTAATGGAGTGAGCTCTCTAAAGGGTTGGTTCGCCATTTCGCTTGTCGGTGCTGATGGCCGCATCTTCGGCGGTGGGTTAGCAGGACCTCTGATTGCAGCATCACCTGTTCAGGTTACCATCTTTCACTTGTATCTTGCTCCATATATACCAATAGCAGATTACAAAAAGACCAACTAAGATCTTTGTTCCATATATACCAATAGCTTCCATTGTATCTTGCTCTGTTTGTTTAAGCATTTCTTAAGTCTATATGTGCTTCCTACGTTTCGAAAACAAAATGTGTGCTGCCAAATGATTTACATTGTAAGTATTAATATTCCTTCTGAAAATCATGATGTGCTTCTTTTTATGGTACATAGCTTGTTTGGGAAATAGCATCGTTTCACGAGAACACACATATATTGCAATTGAGAACCTTGTGCTTTCTCTTAATGGTTTGCATTTTGTTGTACTGATGTGCAGGTGGTCATTGGAAGGTTTGCAGCTGATGAAAAAGAGGAGATCAAACAGGATGTGGCTGGTGGAACTCTAGGTGCTACTGAATTGAGTGATTCTGCGAGTGGGTCCTCTAGTGGTCCAGCAAGCCCATCAAACTAGAGTGTCGCTTGCCATTTCAAATGCCAACCAGCTTAAATTCTTAGCCTTTCGCTCCCCACCTCCAAATGCTTAGTTTTCTCTACTGTTTCCAATTGCTTAGCCTTTCGCTCCTATCTTGTTGTTGAACTTTTTAGTCTAATTGGATGATGGATGGACCCTGGGTGTGGTCAAGTTATTTGCTTTTGTAATTGGATTATGCTTTGTGATAATACAGTTGTGAATGTTTCATGGTCATATTGCACACATCTGATGAGTATGAGTTCTGAAATGCTTAGATAACTCCTAGCTCCAAACGCTTAGCTTTTTAGTAACAATTGCAAGTAGCAACAGATAGCTGCTGGAAACAATCTCTCAAAAATTCAGGAAAAAAATACAGTGTGTTGGACAGTTTGATGTTCTGCAAACATGTAAAATTTCAGTTTCAAATCAATCTCGCTCAAGGATGACACGTTGTATAGAAGAAGGCCCAACAGTGTGAAATTGAAGTGCATTTGCCGGGAAGAAGGAAAGGAACTGCTGGCACAAATACATAAGGGCATGTGCGGCTCACACATCGGATCGAGGGCTCTGGTTGGGAAGGCCTTCCGGCAAGGATTTTACTGGCCCACAGCCCTCCAAGATGCAGTTGAGTTGGTCACATGAAGCCTGCTAGTTCCATTCCAAGAATATCCACCTGCATGCCCAAGCTCTTCAGATAATCCCTTTGTCATGTTGTCGGGGGTTTTGAATTCTTGTTCATTGCAATCGACAAGTTTACAAAGTGGCCGGAAGTAGAGCCCGTGAAAAAGGTGACTCCTCAGTTAGCTATCGAGTTCTTGAAAGGATTGTGTGCCGCTTCGAAGTCCCAGCTCGGATCATCACTAACAATGGCACCCAATTCACGAGCCGCTCCTTCATGCAATACGTTCATGCCCTCGGAACCAAGATCTCGTTCGCCTCTGTTGCTCACCCAAAGAGCATCGGATAAGCTAAGAGGGCGAATGCTGAAGTGTTGCGGGGACTCAAGACGAGAACATTTGATAAGCTGCAGAAGTGTGGCAGGCGGTGGACCGACGAGCTGCTGGTGGTTATTTGGTCCCTTAGAACGACACTAAATCGAGCTATTGGGCAGACTCCCTTCTCCCTGGTATACGGGGCAGAAGCAGTTATCCCCACGGAACTCATTTACGGGTCACCTTGAGTGCTTGCCTACGATGAAGTAGCGCAGGAACAGCATTGGTGTGACGATGCTGTGCTACTCGAGGAGAACCGTCTCCGGGCTGCTACGCGTGTTGCACGCTATCAACAAGCCCTACGTTGCTATCACAGCCGCAGGGTTCATGCCCAGTGTTTTGAGGACGGCGACCTTGTCCTTAGGCGGGTTCAGTCCGCCAAAGGTGCAAACAAGTTGACGCCAAAGTGGGAAGGCCCTTACCGGGTAGTACGAGTCACCAGACCTGCCACAGTCCGTCTGGAGACTGGAGATGGCACAAAATCACAAAACTCATGGAACGTTGAGCATCTCCGCAAGTTCTACCCGTAAGGCACAGCAGTCGGGCCCTTCCCGGCAGCCACCCTTTTGTACAGGCCTTGCCTCATTTGCATGTAACCCCTTGTACAAAGCCAGATGTAGACCCTGAGCAACAGAGAAAAAAATGAAGCGCTGGGGGCACCCAACAAATTGCATGCATGCATAAGCATATTGATGTCTACTACACAACCTTCTTCTTGTAGACGTTGTTGGGCCTCCAAGTGCAGAGGTTTGTAGGACAGTAGCAAATTTCCCTCAAGTGGATGACCTAAGGTTTATCAATCCGTGGGAGGCATAGGATGAAGATGGTCTCTCTCAAGCACCCCTGCAACCAAATAACAAAGAGTCTCTTGTGTCCCCAACACACCCAATACAATGGTAAATTGTATAGGTGCACTAGTTCGGCGAAGAGATGGTGATACAAGTGCAATACGGATAGTAGATATAGGTTTTTGTAATCTGAAAATATAAAAATAGCAAGGTAACTAATGAAAAAAGTAAGCGTAAACGGTATTGCAATGGTAGGAAACAAGGCCTAGGGTTCATACTTTCACTAGTGAAAGTTCTCTCAACAATAATAACATAATTGGATCATATAACTATTCCTCAACATGCAATAAAGAGTCACTCCAAAGCCACTAATAGCGGAGAACAAACGAAGAGATTATGGTAGGGTACGAAACCACCTCAAAGTTATCCTTTCTGCTCTATCTATTCAAGAGTCCGTAGTAAAATAACATGAAGCTATTATTTCCGTTGAATCTATCATAGATTTCATACTAGAATAACACCTTAAGACACAAATCAACCAAAACCCTAATGTCACCTAGATACTCCATTGTCACCTCGAGTATCCGTGGGCATGATTATACGATATGCATCACACAATCTCAGATTCATCTATTCAACCAACACAAAGTACTTCAAAGAGTGCCCCAAAGTTTCTACCGGAGAGTCAAGACGGAAATGTGTGCCAACCCCTATGCATAGGTTCATGGGCGGAACCCGCAAGTTGATCACCAAAACATACATCAAGT
This sequence comes from Triticum aestivum, assembly GCF_018294505.1. Lineage (NCBI taxonomy): Eukaryota > Viridiplantae > Streptophyta > Magnoliopsida > Poales > Poaceae > Triticum > Triticum aestivum. The sequence goes on along the minus strand of NC_057813.1, from coordinate 36,764,346 downwards.
GGATCACGTAAATATCCCATTGTCACCACAGATAAGCATGGCAAGACATACATCAAGTGTTCTCAAATCCTTAAAGACGCAATCCGATAAGATAACTTCAAAGAGAAAACTCAATCCATTACAAGAGAGTAGAGGGGGAGAAACATCATAAGATCCAAATATAGTAGCAAAGCTCGTGATACATCAAGATCGTGCCATAGAGAGAACACGAGAGAGAGAGAGAGAGAGAGAGAGAGAGAGCGAGAGATCAAACACATAGCTACTGGTACATACCCTCAGCCCCAAGGGTGAACTACTCCCTCCTCGTCATGGAGAGTGCCGGGATGATGAAGATGGCCACTGGTGGGGAATCCCCCCTCTGGCAGGGTGCCGGAACGGGCTCCCGAGAGGTTTTTGGTGGCTATAGAGGCTTGCGACGGCGGAACTCCCGACCTATTGTTGTCTTTGATGTTTTTAGGGTATATGGGAATATATAGGCGAAAGAAGTCGGTCGGGGGAGCCTCGAGGGGCCCATGAGACAGGGGGCGCGCCTAGTAGGGGGCGCGCCCCCACCCTCGCGGCCACCTCGAAGCTTCCTTGACTTCAACTCCAAGTCTCCTGGATCGCTTCCGTTCCAAAAATAACGCTCCCGAAGGTTTCATTCCGTTTGGACTCTGTTTGATATTCCTTTTCTTCGAAACACTGAAATAGGCAAGAAAACAGCAGTATGGGATGGGCCTCCGGTTAATAAGTTAGTCCCAAAAATAATATAAAAGTGCATAATAAAGCCCATAAACATCCAAAACAGATAATATAATAGCATTAATGCTTCATAAATTATAGATATGTTGGAGACGTATCAGCATCCCCAAGCTTAATTCATGCTCGTCCTCGAGTAGGTAAATGATAAAAGAAAGAATTTATGAAGTGTGAATGCTAGCAGGTGCAAAAGTTTGATCAATGATAATTTCAATCACCTTTATAGCATGATTATATGTCATAATAGTAGTTCATCTCATAAAACTTCTCAAGATCAAGTAACAAGCTATTCACATATTAAAGCATAGACCATAAACTTTCTTAAAAACTAGCAAAATATGTTCTCAGTCATCAAACAATTGCAATTCATCTTATTTTCAAGAAGGGTCTATGTCAGAGCTTTGATTTAGCAAACTCCACATACTCAACTATCATATAGTATTCTACAATTGCTAACACTCACGCAATACTTATGGTTATGGAATTTTAATCGGACACTGAGAAAGATAGGGGCTTATAGTGTTGCCTCCCAACGTATTCACCTTTGGGTGATGTCAACAATAATAGTTCATGCTAACTTACATCCAATTGGATATATATATATCAGGATCTTTCCAACACGAGGTGCTTGCCAAAGGATAAAATGAAAAAGGGAAAGGTGAAGATCACCTTGACTCTTGCATAAAGTAAAAGACATAAGGTAAAAGATAGGCCATTCGCAGAGGGAAGCAGAGGTTGTCATGTGCTTTTAGGGTTGGATGCACAAAATCTTAATGCAAAAGAACTTCACTTTATATTGCCACTTGTGATATGAACCTTTATTATGCAGTCTGTCGCTTTTATTACTTCCATATCACACGATCGTATAAAGCTTATTTTATCCGCACTAATAAGTCATACATATTTAGAGAGCAATTTTTATTGCTTGCAACATGATAACTTACTTGAAGGATCTTACTCAATCCATAGGTAGGTATGGTGGACTCTCATGGCAAAAACTGGGTTTAAGGATATTTGGAAGCATAAGTAGTATCTCTACTTGGTGCAAGGAATTTTGGCTAGCATGAGGGGGAACGGAAAGCTCAACATGTTTGAATGATCCATGACAATATACTTTAATTGAGATGTGAGAAAACATAACCCATTACATTGTCTTCCTTGTCCAACATCAACTCTTTAGCATGTCATACTTAATGAGTGCTCACAATTATAAAAGAAGTCCAAGATAGTATATTTATATGTGAAATTTCTCTTCCTTCAATATTCTTTCATGAATTGTTCAAATGACCAATACAATGCTTGCTAACCTTCAATAAATTTACAACCTCTACTTCTTAGATGTGAAGTCATTACTCCCCATGGGATAAGCAAATGAAACATATATAATTTCAGATTTATGACATTCAACTCATTCAACCATTTACTCATAGGATATAAGTGAAGCACACGAGTAAATGACAAACTACTCCAAAAAGATATAAGTGAAGATCAATGAGTAGCTAAATAATTGTGTAACTATGTGAAGACTCCCTCTCATTTAAGAATTTCAGATCTTGGTATTTTATTCAAACAGCAAGCAAAGCAAAATACAATGACATTGCAAGGATGGCACAACTCATGTGAAGAAGCAAAAACTTAGGCTCAACCGATACTAACCGATAGTTGTTGAAGAAAAAAGGTGGGATGCCTACCGGGGCATCCCCAAGCTTGGATGCTAGAGACTTCTTGAAATATTATCTTGGGGTGCCTTGGGCATCCCCAAGCTTGAGCTTTTGTGTCTCCTTAATTCCTTTTATATCTCGGTTTCCTAAATCTCGAAAGCTTCATCCGCACCAAACTCAACAATAACTCGTGAGATAAGTTAGTATAAACCAATGCAAAACCTTATCATTGTCTACTGTAACAAATCACTAAAATTATTGTTACACATTGCATACTAAATTTCTCTGCATATTTAATACTCCTATCCTCAAATAGAATCATTAAACAAGCAAACATATGCAAATAATGCAAACATAACAGCAATCTGCCAAAACAGTACAGTCTGTAAAGAATGCAAGATTCATCATACTTCCCTAACTCCAAAAATTATGAGAAAAATATACGCTGTAGAAGATTTATCAGATCTCATTATGCAAAATGTTTCAACATTATACCATTCTCTGACTTTTCTAGGGAATTTTTCCAACAGTGGTAAACTTTCTGTTTTCAAACAGCAACATGTATACTAGCAAAATAAGCATGGTAAAGGCTATCCTTGACATTTTTATTGAAACTAAAGATGCAAAACATTATTATAAATAACAGCAACAAATACTAACAAAATAAAATGATGCTCCAAGCAAAACACATATCATGTGGTGAATAAAAATATAGCTCCAAGTAAAGTTACCGATGAACGAAGACGAAAGAGGGGATGCCTTCCGGGGCATCCCCAAGCTTAGGATCTTGGTTGTCCTTAAATATTAACTTGGGGTGCCTTGGGAATCCCCAAGCTTAGGCTCTTACCACTCCTTATTCCATAGTCCATCGAATCTTTACCCAAAACTTGAAAACTTCACAACACAAAACTCAACAGAAAACTCGTAAGCTCCGTTAGTATAAGAAAATAAAACCACCACTTAGGTACTGTAGTGAACTCATTCTACATTTATATTGGTGTAATATCTACTTTACTCCAACTTATCTATGGTTCATACCCTTCGATACTACTCATAGATTCATCAAAATAAGCAAACAACACATAGAAAACAGAATGTGTCAAAAACAGAACAGTCTGTAGTAATCTGTATCAAGCGTATACTTCTGGAACTCCAAAAATTCTACCACATTAGGAAGTCCTAAGCAATTTGTGTACCAATCCAGAGCAAAAAGAATCAGATCAAAAGCACGTTTCTGTTAATTATCAAAACTAATTTACTGGATGCAAAAGTTTCTGATTTTCAGCAGGATCAACACAAGTATCACCGTAAGCTATCCTAAAGGTCTTACTTGGCACTTTATTGAAACAAAAGCTATAAAACATGATTACTACAGTAGCATAATCATGTGGACACACAAAAACAGTAAGGATAAATATTGGGTTGTCTCCCAACAAGCGCTTTTCTTTAATGCCTTTTTAGCTAGGCATGATGATGACAATGATGCTCACATAAAAGATAAGAATTGAAACATAAAGAGAGCATCATGAAGAATATGCTAACACATTTAAGTCTAACCCACTTCCTATGCATAGGAATTTTTTGAGCAAACAATTTATGGGAACAATGATCAACTAGCATAGGAAGGCAAAACAAGCATAGCTTCAAGATATTCAACACGTGGAGGGGAAACTTGACATTATTGCAATTCCTACAAGCATATGTTCCTCCCTCATAATAATTTTCAGTAGCATCATGAATGAATTCAACAATATAACCAGCACCTAAAGCATTCTTTTCATGATCTACAAGCATATAAAATTTACTACTCTCCACATAAGCAAAATTCTTCTCATTCGAAATAGTGAGAGTATCATAAGAGACTTGAATACTAAAAATTGTTTCCACAATAAAAGAGTAATGTTCAGAAAAGGGTAATCATAATCATGACAAGTTTTATAAATATAATCATCACTACTTTTTATAGCATAAGTTTCATCACAATAATCATCATAAGTAGCAATTTGGTTCTCATCATAATCAATTGAAACCTCTTCCAAAATAGTGGAATCATCACTAAATAAAGTTGACACTCTTCCAAATCCACTTTCATATTCATCACAATAAGATTCACATCCTACAAAATAGTGGGATCATTACTTCCTAAAGTTGACACTCTTCCAAACCCACTTTGATCAATATAATCATCATAGGTAAGAGGCATGCTATCATCATAATAAATATTCTCGTCAAAACTTGGGGGACTAAACATATCATCTTCATCAAACATAGCATCCCCAAGCTTGTGGCTTTGCATATCATTAGCATCATGAATATTCAAGGAATTCATACTAACAGCATTGCAATCATGCTCATCATTCAAAGATTTAGTATCAAACATTTTATAGACTTCTTCTTCTAGAACTTGAGCACAATTTTCCTTTTCATCATACTTACGAAAGATACTAAAAAGATGAAGTGTATGAGACAAACTCAATTCCATTTCTTTCTTTTATAGACTAAACTAGTGATAAAACAAGAAACAAAAAGATTCGATTACAAGATCTAAAGATATACCTTCAAGCACTCACCTCCCCGGCAACGGCGTCAGAAAAGAGCTTGATGTCTACTACACAACCTTCTTCTTGTAGACGTTGTTGGGCCTCCAAGTGTAGAGGTTTGTAGGACAGTAGCAAATTTCCCTCAAGTGGATGACCTAAGGTTTATCAATCCGTGGGAGGTGTACGATGAAGATGGTCTCTCTCAAGCAACCCTGCAACCAAATAACAAAGAGTCTCTTGTGTCCCCAACACACCCAATAAAATGGTAAATTGTATAGGTGCACTAGTTCGGCGAAGAGATGGTGATACAAGTGCAATATGGATACTAGATATAGATTTTTGTAATCTGAAAATATAAAAACAGCAAGATAACTAATGATAAAAGTAAGCGTAAACGATATTGCAATGGTAGGAAACAAGGGTAGGGTTCATACTTTCACTAGTGCAAGTTCTCTCAACAATAATAACATAATTGGATCATATAACTATCCCTCAACGTGCAACAAAGAGTCACTCCAAAGCCACTAATAGCGGAGAACAAACGAAGAGATTATGGTAGGGTACGAAACCACCTCAAAGTTATCATTTCTGCTCTATCTATTCAAGAGTCCGTAGTAAAATAACATGAAGCTATTATTTCCGTTCAATCTATCATAGAGTTCATACTAGAATAACACCTTAAGACACAAATCAACCAAGACCCTAATGTCACCTAGATACTCCATTGTCACCTCAAGTATCTCTGGGCATGATTATACGATATGCATCACAGAATCTCAGATTCATCTATTCAACCAACACAAAGTACTTCAAAGAGTGCCCCAAAGTTTCTACCGGAGAGTCAAGACGAAAACTTGTGCCAACCCCTATGCATAGGTTCATGGGCGGAACCCGCAAGTTGATCACCAAAACATACATCAAGTGGATCACGTGAATATCCCATTGTCACCATAGATAAGCACGGCAAGACATACATCAAGTGTTCTCAAATCCTTAAAGACTCAATCCGACAAGATAACTTCAAAGGGAAAACTCAATCCATTACAAGAGAGTAGAGGGGGTGAAACATCATAAGATCCAAATATAGTAGCAAAGCTCGCGATACATCAAGATCGTGCCATAGAGAGAACACGAGAGAGAGAGAGAGAGATCAAACAAATAGCTACTGGTACATACCCTCAGCCCCGAGGGTGAACTACTCCCTCCTCGTCATGGAGAGCGCCGGGATGATGAAGATGGCCACCGGTGAGGGATCCACCCTCTGGCAGGGTGCCGGAACGGGCTCCCGAGAGGTTTTTGGTGGCTACAGAGGCTTGCGGCGGCGGAACTCCCGATCTATTATTGTCTTTGATGTTTTAGGGTATATGGGAATATATAGGCGAAAGAAGTCGGTCGGGGGAGCCTCGAGGGGCCCACGAGACAGGGGCGCGCCCAGTAGGGGGCGTGCCCCCCACCCTTGTGGCCACCTTGAAGCTTCCTTGACTTCAACTCCAAGTCTCCTGGATCGCTTCCGTTTCAAAAATAACGCTCCTGAAGGTTTCATTCCGTTTGGGCTCCGTTTGATATTCCTTTTCTTCGAAACACTAAAATAGGCAAGAAAACAGCAATATGGGTTGGGCCTTCGGTTAATAGGTTAGTCCCAAAAATAATATAAAAGTGTATAATAAAGCCCATAAACATCCAAAACAGATAATATAATAGCATGAATGCTTCATAAATTATAGATACATTGGAGACGTATCACATATCATGAGCATGTATGTTCACATAGATAAGATTGCATGTGGCATCATTTTCATCTGCACAAAATTGCAGGCTCCTGCCGTGGACTTGGTCTCAAGAAGAGAAGAGAAGACGAGCCCATGTTGCGATACCCGGCAAGCCAAACAGATAAATTCTATCTTTTATCCATACGTGTTCTGTAGACAGGACTTGTGCATAGGAAAACCTCGCTGCCTTTAAAACTTATGTGCTCCAATCCCTTGACTCAAATGTTGCTTCGGTCAGGATGGTCGCAGCCACCTCTGACGAAAGGGTTTAGCGGGGGGCTGGTCCCTCTTTACAATTTCTGCCCGGCAAGCCTAGCCCCATGGCAACAAACTGAGGGTACTGGCAGGATAGCCTACCGGGGGAAACTTGTTTACTTAAATGTATAGAGGCATCCCACCTCTGCATTGACATGTTACATGCACAGGTACCCAGCAAGGTTTATCTTTTTCATTAATATGCTGATCAATGAGTACACATCTTACAGAACACAAACATGGATAAAAGAGATTACATAATTTGAACTAAAATTTGGCAAGTGCCTAAAAGTTTTAGATTGAAAAAGATAAGTGCCCCGTAATCCCCCTTCTTGTTCCTCCTCCCTTGGGTATTATGATGGGAAGAGAAGCGGACGCCCCACCCGGTCTCGTCAGAGGCTTGCCGAGCGCAGCCTGACAAGATCGGGAGTGGTGAGGCTGCGAAGGAGAGGGACGGGAGGAGCAGCTCGGCGCTGCCCTGGTCACCACCTACTGGACTAGCGAAAAGCCGCAGCACGGGCGCCGGCGGAAGGACCCGCCGAAGCTCAGGTGGAAGACTGTTGGAGGAGGCGAAGGCACCCAGAGACCGATCCCCTCCCCGACAGCCAAGAGGCCGGTGATGATGGTGTCGGGGAGGGAGGGGAAGACCGAAAAGCTGAGGCGGCAGGTCACCAGTAGGAGATGAAGGCATCAGTACCATCGTACTCCGACCTGACGCCCTGCCACCCGCCTTCTCCATCTTCCCTCGTTTTCTCTCCATCACCACCACTCTAGGGAGGCATCGGGCTCCTGGCCCATCGCCTTCCCTGGAGGAGTGGCCAGAGAACCAGACGGCCAGGGTGTGCATGGCCCCAGGCTCTCCCTTTCGGCATAACCGAAAGAAGGCAATGAAAGGAGGAGGGGGTGTGTAGATGAATACTCCCGCTCCTCCCCCTCCCCTCCTTTTATAGACAAGGCTGGACTAAGGGCAGATCCCCGGTGGGTAACCGCCATCCCTCCACCAATCCAAGAAGGTCGGGGCCCTGCCTTGACGCTCTCCCGCACCACGCGCCTCCGCTACCTACCCCACACAATGCATGCAACATATGTGTCCAAGTATAAGGGTGTGGTGGGAAGAGTGAATTGGCAGTTACTCACCCATGCGTTAAAGTCATTCACGGTTGTAATGGTCCCGCTAAAATTGGTGTTACACGATGCGCCGGAGAACCGGAAACTGACCTGGGCACAGGTTAATGAAGAAGCATAGTTACTCCCCTATGGCATATGAACTGGTTAGGGCCTACCCCGATGACGCACGGCAGTGCGTTCGAGCCAGGCCCGAGGGTTTCTGTCTGTGCAACAAACCCTTGGTTTGTTGCCCAGACCGTGCACAGGCCTAAAAGAGCAAGATTGAAATGACCAAAACAAGTCCAAGCACAAGAGATCAGTTATTTGACAAGTCAGAGTGCAGAACAAGAGGACCAAGTCAAGCCAAAGGAAGCAAGATATCATTAAGAGAAAACCTCCCTTGCCGGGCAGGCGAGCCAGGTGAGGTTGAGGTGGCCCCAAGAGTAAGCATCAAGGTCGTCCCAGCAGTCTTACCGGGCACAACGAAGGCAAACCACCCCGCCAAGGCTCCACCACTCCACCTCACAGCGACACAAGTCTTTGAACGGTGCAGTGTCAATCCCCCAAGTGACTAAGTGGTTGTTTTCTGCCACATGGAAGCCACTTCCTACGGAAAACACCTCCAAATGACACCCGTCCAGCAACGTGTCAAGCAGACAGGCAAGAAGGTGGCAAAACAGCCCGGCAAGGCTTGCTGGGCATTCCATGATGTGATGCTAAGCGGCGCATTTAATGCGCTCTGCCCTATCTGCAGAGTTAGGTATATAGCACTGTTAGCTGTCTAATCAGTGCATCATGACTGATTTGCCACTATGGTGACCCCTTGATCTATAAAAGGAGGCACATGGCAACCGTAGAAAGGATTCGCACCCCTTTACACTCATACGTGCGTAGCTACTCCTGCCCCAAGGCAACCCTGTCGGGCAAGAGCACTGCGTTCTCCACCACAGTCCACCATCAATCCACCAAAGCAGGAGTAGGGTTTTACGCCTTGCGGCGGCCTGAACTTGGGTAAAAACTGCTCGTGTGATCTCTGTCATGCTTCCCGACGTTCTCTACTCTTTGTGCAACGTGCTCATTCCCCCTACCAAACCAAAAGGGGCTCATGGCTGCATAGGTGGACGTGGTTTCCGACGACAATCCAAGAGTCATTGTGGATTGCCAGTGAACGAAGTCTGTGAAGGTTTGGAAGTCTACCTTGAAGACTTACCTGAGTGATTGGGCGAGGACTAGGTGACCTTAACTCAAGGGGAATAAGGTGAAGACGTGGTCTTCTGAGTTCAAACTCAGCCTCCCTAACCAGACGTACAGTTGTCACAGCAACTAAAACTGGTCTACCAAATCCTTATCTTCGTCAAGCTATTGGTTCTATCACTTCACCCTTTACTTACTGTTTAGCTTTGTGAAGTCATTGCTTGCCTACTTTCATTGAATTCACTGTGTGAATACATTCTACTTTGATTGTGTATTTGGATTCATATTGTCTTCCCATTCTGATTTGTTCTACCTAGCTGCTATTTGTCTTCGTGCTTCTCTCTATACTGTTTATTTGATTATGGCATGGCTAGTGTAGTTTATCTTCCACTGCATCATGTTTAGGTGTTATTTCACCGTATGTCTTCGAAAACTTTGCTTGTTTTGAAGACTTTCAGGAAAATCGCCTATTCACCCCCCCCCTCTAGTCCATAACTAGCACTTTCAATTTTAGTGTCTCAAAACCAAAGTTGGAACTTGGTTGTAAACCTCTCATCAAGGATATATAAGAGAGCCACGTTCATCTACTCAGAAAGTTTCAGCAAGTCCTCTAAAATGTTCTAAAACCTAGAGAAAATTAACTTATTAATAATTCATAACATTCCAAATTTTGGAAGTTTTTGGTATGTTGCATTTTCTCAACAACTTATAACAACTCTACATGTTTGATTTAGCTCTCAAATGAGTTTAATAGATTGATTCCGGAGTCTTTCAAAGAAGGTTGATTGTCCCATTTGAAATGGTAAACTCTTGGTGTCTATGAAATGAAAAGCTTACCATATCACATATATCTTAACAAAATATAACACTCCAACCATTCCCATTCAAAGAAAAATAGTGTGAACTGGTGTCACTAGATCGCCCATCCCGCAATTATTATCTTATACTCCCCTCCTAGTCTGCAATCCCCACCATCATCGTCCACTTCTAATGGTTGGGTCATATGTTCCTTAGGATCGTAAAGCTTATCATGCATATGAGGCAAGTTGGACCAGACTACCCGTCGAAAAATCGAAAGAAGAACTCATGTCATATTCCACCTTACTGCCATGTCATACTGTTTTCTTGACAATGTAGCCGACATACGACACATAAAAATAATTCTTCATTGCCTTCTTCTAGGTGGGGCCACCGCATACCGAGTATTATAAAAGACTCACCGCTCCCCTCAACCCTAAGTGTTCCCTCAAAACTCCCCCCCCCCCCCCCCGCCGCCGCCGCCGCAGCCCCTAATATCTCGCCCCAAACCTCCTGTTCTCCACTTTCAATCTCGACTCTGACACCATCCCATCTAAGTTTGAAGTCACTTCTTCCTTGCATCTTAAAAGAATCAACTCTCCTAGTTTAATTATGTCAGTACAACGTAGATCCGCCCCGTCACAATGGTTGCGAGCACAAGGTGTACAACCACATAAAATTTGTCTCTGCAATCAAATTGTTGAGTTTAAGGCGGGTAAGCATATGGTGGATCGACTCATTGATGTTTAGATATTTGATTCCAAGATTTCTAATCTCATGGCGGATCAGCTCATCGATGATCATATTACGGAATTAAGGAAGGGTGTCACCTCCAATCTCTTCGGCAACACTATAAACTTGGTGATATCCTTACTCTTTTGCATCTCTTTATTTGTATTGTGGAATATTGCAACGACCTGCTATGGAGGTATTGAAGAGTAAAGTCATTGATGAAGCATAAGGGGAATAGGCCAGTGGAGTAATTTTTTTTCTGGCATTAGAACACCTACTTGATACAATTCTTATGTTTTTGGGTCTTTATTCACTCTCTCCCCTTCTATCTAGAAAATTCGGCTGAAAACCTGAGTCCCCCCCCCCCTCGCATGTCCACCGCTCCCACGATGGGTGGGGGAAACCTGCTTCTCTAGTGTTTAATAATCTTGCCCCGGTTCTTCCTTGCCATGGTGACTTCAAAGATCTGGTGGCCTCGTGGGCTCATTATTCCGCTAGGTAGCGAGATTTGTTTTTTAATTTGTTGATGGTAGTTGTTGCCTCTCGGAGGCAAGCAACCGATAGGAAATCAATAGTGGCTTTGGAGCGACAGTCGTTCAAAGTTGGCGGATCTAGCGTTCTTTCATAATGTCATTGGGACGATATATAGACAGATCTAAGCCCAAGTCAACGCGGGATTGTTCTACAATTCAATCTGCCTGACTACTTGCAAGTGTGTATTCTTCGCCTTTCAAATCCTCTCTAGCGATGGCACTTCCTTAGTTCCGACAATGGAGGCTTGGAATCTCTTCCAATGAGCACCTCAATGGTGAATGAGGTTGGTGGCAGCCGATGGTTGTGGTGTGTGCGACTACCTCTAAAGCACCTAATATTACTTTTCTATTTTTTGGGGGCTTTCCTAGACAAAAAATCCAATTTGCATGCCTTCTCTCGGTCTCTAGTAGTCTCTAGTGTGTTTTTGTGTGCACTTGTTAGTTAGTAATGAAGATGCACGATTACTACGAAAAATTACGATCCTTCCGAACCTAAACCATCTCATGTATAAAGTCGGCTTGAGAGTGCACGGTAACTGCCCCCTCTAACATATCATTCATGCATTGTAAATCCAAACATGGCCCACTTGAAAAGATAGCAATAGGTGGACTCGAGCGGAGGAATGCCCATAAAAATCCAAAGTCCATAACAACAATTAAAAATCCAAAAATGGCATAATAATAAATGAAAATCTAAATTTGGCATAATAATAAATGAAAGGTCCAAATATCGCGCAACATATAAATGAAATTCAAAAAATGGCATAGCAATAAATCCAAATCCAAAGATAGCAAGTAATAAATGAAAATCTAAATATGGCAAACAATGAATGAGAATCCAAAGATAGGGTTATCTTTGGATTTTCATTTATTGTTTTCCATCTTTGGGATTTCATTTACACTGTTGTGTTATCTTTGGAGTTTCATTAATTGTTTTGCCAACTTTAGATTTTTCATTTATAGTTCTGTCATGTTTGCGTTTGAAAGTCCATGAAATAGGAAGAAAATAACCTAGCTCATCATCTGAAGTTCTGAACACATCCATAGTGACCAATCAAGAAATTTCCAAAAAAAACTTCCTCTGAGAACCAAAAGGAAACAAGTAATTAATGAATCTAAAGGCACCCCAAAGAATACCCACGTCAAAATCGCATCCCACCCACTGCCCTATAAAAAGCCCTGGGTTTGTGCATTTTCAGGTATCGAGTTACCAGTAAAACAAGTGACGGTTTCTTTTGTTTGTGTCAGTGTGTGTGTTGTTTTTGCTCGTGAAGGCAATGGAAGGAGGAGCCATCCCGGCGGGTGCGGGCAAGGCGGCCTATGGCGCTGGAATGCCCAAGAGTCCACTTCATCCACAGCCACAGCCCATCGTCGGGGCCCGCCTGGTCAATGCTGAACAAGGTAGCTCTTCCTACTCCTGCAACATGTTCGTCGTGTCTTGCGGCTCCCAACGGCGCTGCACGAGCTATGAGTCACCCGGCGTATTTCCTGAAGCTTTGAAATTGTATTTCTAGGATGTTAGTTTATTTCAGATCATGTAGTACTGTTTATAGGCGCATGCACATGAGTGCTATCATCAGTTCGCCAGCATTAATTACAATATATTTCCCAAAAAAACTAATTTGAAATGGATTTTTTATCTGGCAGAGCCGTGTGGGACTGAAATAGTTCCTCGGATCATCATAGTTCAAGGTGGACAGGTAAATTTTCCTACTCTTGTAATGCTCCTAGAGACATTCAGTGCTCTATTAATATTTCGTCATAGTATCTGGATACTAGATATTAGAATATCCAATTGAAGTGGTTCCTTTTAGAAAAAATAAAGTTTATTTTGTGGATGTATTTATTGTTAAATATTAGAAAAAATTGACCAAAGTTGCCTCTACTTAACGATATGTGCGTCGTACATATGTATATTGAAATGACTTGCACTTGATATATTTTTTAAAGCGGGAGAGACTTTTTGGCTCTGGGCAGATGGGATGTAAAGGATCGGATCGGATTAGTAATGATTTCCACATATCCTTTACCATATTTATTTTATTGGATTCGAAGTGGATAACGACCGGATCCGGATCGGACTCAGACTAGAAGCGGAGAAAAAATATCGGGATAGCAATGCTTATTTGGTGTAAAATTTGGAGATAACATTTGGCTCTTTCTTGATTTATTGTTCAGCACATTTTTTCAACCGGTTATGTCTATATCCATCCTACAATATGTTGAAGAGAGCTTGGTGTTGTCCCTCTCTTTTCCAGTTTTTCATTGCCTTTCGCATCATTTTCATAAGTTCTCTATTCCACCCCATATTATGCATGTATTGTAAAATTCTACTAATAAGGAACCCATGGTTTCAGGATGTAGCAATGGAAGTCAAGTCGTATGGTGGGAATGGTTGGGCAGTTTTTATCATGTCTGCCGAGGGCGCCGTGTCCAATGTGACACTGCATCAACCAGCTTCTCCGCTTGAAACAGTTATTCATGAGGTTTGCTCTATTGTTTTAGCTTGGAATCTATACGCTAGAAATCCCGTTTTTTCTGGTATATTTTCAAAATAAAAGTTCAGCTCCAACCAAATCAAGAGAACTATAAAAGCAAAATGAAATGTGAGGTAGTAGTGAGATTGTCTAATTGCTTCCTTTACCAGCATAGAGAATATCGCAAGGGAAACATAGCGTTTTGTAGTTCTGGTCTTCTAAAAATGAAATATCGGTGTTTGGCCTCTAGATTTGTTACCAGCTCTAAACACTGTCTAATCCTTAGCATGTAATATGCAGGGTTGTTTTGACATTGTCTCTATGACCGGCTCGTATCTGCCGTCAAAAACTGATGGAGTGAGCTCTCTAAAAGGTGGGTTCGCTATTTCGCTTGTCGGTGCTGATGGCCGCATCTTCGGCGGTGGGTTAGCAGGACCTCTGATTGCAGCATCACCTGTTCAGGTTGCCATCTTTCACCTTGTATCTTGCTCCATATATACCAATAGCAGATTACCAAAAGACCAACTAAGATCTTTGTTCCATATATACCAATAGCTTCCATTGTATCTTGCTTCGTTTGTTCAAGTATTTATTAAGTCTATATGTGCTTCCTATGTTTCGAAAACAAAATGTGTGCTGCCAAATGAGTTACATTGTACATGTATTAATATTCCTACTGAAAATCAATGATGTGCTTCTTTTTATGGTAAATAGCTTGTTTGGGAAATAGCATCGTTTCACGAAAACATACATATATTGCAATTGAGAACCTTGTGCTTTCTCTTAATGGTTTGCATTTTGTTGTGCTGATGCGCAGGTGGTCATTGGAAGGTTTGCAGCTGATGAAAAAGAGGAGATGAAACAGGATGTGGCCAGTGGAACTCCAGGTGCTACTGAATCGAGTGGTTCTGCGAGTGGATCCTCTAGTGGTCCAGCAAGCCCATCAAACTAGAGTGCTCGCACATTCAACACCAGCTTCCTATTTCCAGATGCCAGCCAGCTTAATTTCCTAGCTTTTCGTTCCTACTATTATTACCAAATGCTTAGCTTTCTGCTCGTACTTGTTGAACTTTTCAGTGCCGTTATATGATGTATGGACCCTGGATGTGGTCAAGTTATGTTTTCTGTAACTGGATGATGCTTCATGATATTATTATAGTTATTATGAAATGTTTCATGGTCGTATTGCGCACATCTGATGAGTACCGGTTCTGAAATGCTTAGATAACTCCTACACATCTGATGTGTATCAGTTCTGAAATGCTTAGATAACTCCTAGCTCCAAACACTTAGCTTTTTCAGTATCAATTGCAAGTAGCAACTGATAACTGCTCACAAGTCAAGAGGAACTATCTCGTCGAAATGATCTCTCAAAAATTCTGGAAGAAAATAGTGTGTTGGACAGTTTGATGTTCTGCAAACATGTAAAATTTCAGTTTCAAATCAATCTCGCTCAGGGAGCTACGAGAAAAACAAACTCAGCAATAATAAGAAGTGAAGCATGCGAAAAATGTGAAGTCGCTGGAAAATGATGCTGAATTTGAATCTATACGTGAGCATGATGTTTTTCAACCCTGGCTGGTGCTGATGATGCTGACGAATGGAGAGCGGACAATGCGAAGCAGGTTGGAGACGGCATCGCTCCTCGCCCTGCTAGCTGGATGATGGCGTAAAGCGCAGTGATTTCTTGGCATCACTTCTTGTTAGGCGTACACTATTTTCCTAATGGAGGTCAGGCGTAGGCTTCACGTTGATACATATACAAGTACACAACCATGGCATACATACATGGCGATGGGTTGAAGCTACTATCTCTTCCTCTTGAGCATTTCCAATATCAGTTCTGGTTTCCTGCAAACTTCACCTTCCGCCCACCCCGGCGAGAAGGAGGCGTCGGTAACTTTGCCAAGCCCCTTCCCGTTACCTGAGTACCTCATAATCTTCAGCCTCTTCCTCCCCAAACCAGCGGAGACCCTGAGCGATTCACCATTACTCTGGCCGCGGTCAGTCGTGCTTGACCTGACAGTCCCTCTACCTGACACCACAGGCGCCACGGACATCCTTGAAATGTTGAATTCCTCGAGCGCGAAGGCCCTCTCGGCGTCGCTGGCGCAGTTAGGATCCTTCCCTGACCTGTCTAGAGACAGCTCATCTGCCTTGGAAACTGACCGACGTCCAGCGTGTCGCAGGCCTGCGTTGCTGGATCCTGGCGATCTCCGCATTGCCGTGGTTGCAGCTGAAATGGGGCCATGTGGGTGATTAATCGCCGCTTGGAGAAGCAGATGATGCTTCTCAAGGAAGGGGCAGTCACTGATGAGCCGGCTCGTCGTCAGGCATGTGACAGTGTTGAGCCAGAGTTTCTCAAGCTGGTCAATGGTTTCTCCTTGACGTATTATGCCGTACGATGTGCTAGATAAGGTGAGCCATTCAGTAAATTGATCCCCAATTATCTGCACGGATGATGTGATGTTTATCATGCAGTTAGCATTCACACAAAGTATATGCTTGTATTAGTTCAACACATATGAAGATGATGCCCTTCGAGACTGGGGAGATGGCACAAACCTCAAAGAGTAGAAGAATGTCTTTGGTCGATGTAAGATGTCCAACAAAATCAGATAAAGATGAGAAATACCTGAAGCATAACGGAAGGCACAGATGTAAATAGAGTAATAGACTAAGTCCAGCTTGCTGCTATTGAAATTAATCTACAATATTGTGAATCTGGTTACTTACCTGCTTGTGACTTGGTATTGTGCAGCTGGATTTTCTTTGAAAGCAAGACCTGATAGCTTCATAAACCTGCATATATATTACATAGTGATTAGAGATTACTGAGCTTGGCATCTTTTTAAGGTAGGCAGAATAACTAGATGTGTTTCATCTAGAAGTGTGATTCAACGCACCTGTTAGCAAGCTTCAAGCTACCCAAGAAAAGGTTAGGTCCGCTGCATCCAGCAGGATCCTCATTTGTCGTTATTTCTCTCTCTTTGTTAGCATAATTAAAAATTTGGGCATTCTCTAGTAGTCCAATAACTACGTTGCCAAGAACAGATAGGATATTAATGTTTTTAGACTTATTCTCTAAGCAATACTTGAGATTGGCTTGGATTGAGGACATGTTTTTATCAACTATGTGGATCAAATATTCAAAAAAGTGCTCTAGGAAAACCATGTAAGCAGGCTCTGAACAATAACTGGAGTTTGTACAAAAGGATAGATAAACCTCAATAACCAGCTCCACCTCTAAGTCTTGTGTCATGTTAAGGTAACCCTCGGAACTAATTTCAGCATTCCAATGAGCAGATATACTCCCAGGGGATACGAGAGCAAAAAATGGGTAACAGAAGAACTGACAGAGTACATCATGGCCACTTGCACCACAGCCAACCTTTAAGTAAGAGATCATTTGCTCATTCAAGCGCTTTGACACTTTGTTCCACACCACCAACCATTTTATTCTTAGCCGACTATCTACTGGACGCATGATCTGCATATACAAAAAAGCAACGACAGCATGAAAGTTCTCCGGTAGATCAGGTGGACAGATAATTGAAGCCAATTGCTCGGCATCTCCAGGTGATAATTCTCCAGTAAACTGAGCTACGATTGACAGAGATAATGCAGTCAAGTAAACTGCTGGAGAAACCAACTCCAGGTAAGCAAGTGGCCTGATTCTTGGATGAGATAACTTCGGACTGCATTCTGCATATTCAATCTCCTTTATTTGTTCGATGTCTAAGCATAACTCGTACTTTCCAGAAGCCAACAGAGAATTATCCAGTTCCTCTACAGTACACTTCACAAACTGAAGACAAAACTGTACCAACACTGCGGAACTGTTACTCTTTTGCTTTCCTACCATATCCAGAAACACCTTCTTTACAAACTTGCATACCTTAGTAATGCATATCATGACATTGTCATCAGCAAACTTTGAGTTACACTGAACTCGAACTCCCTGTAGAAGCAACCTGAAAGTTTGTGTTGTGGAGTCCATAATAGTTACGACCATGTCAGCAGTCATGTTATGAAGTAGTTCTGGATTCACAATTGAGCCAAGGATCTCCAACTGAAAATCAAAGCTAGTAACATCCCATGGTAACCATTTGATCTGAGAAACATCAAACAAGGCCTTGAGATGCGTACAAGTTTGGGATAGCAAGTTCTGATTCAGTGGAACACACACATTCTCATCATGTGAGATCAAATGCCTAACTCTTACTGAAATAAAGTCATGAAACAGATTGATGCAAAATGACCACAGTGGCTTGTTCTGATTAGCAAGTCCAATGGAGAAAATTATCTTGAGTACTGGCCCAAAAGCAGCCTCCAGAATGGATAAATGGTTAATCAAATCACCAAGTTTATATAAAAGGTAATGCCATGTGCTCAAGCAGGAGGAACTTAAAGCAATATTATGACTTCTTGACAGAACTCCACATAAAGGCATCATAATTAGCCTTATCTTTTTCATCTGAGCACTAGCTTGTGCTCTGGGTTCAATAGGAGACATCACTGTCCCCTGATCCATATTTTCTAAAGCTTGTGGCCCAAAAAATGCATCCACCAAATTTCTCCAGGTAACCTGCGATTCTGAAAATATCATCATTTTATACTGGAATATATTTGTTTTAAAAGAAAACAACTGTACTTAAGGAAATGGTTTAACTCACGATTGTGGTTATCTGAACTTGAGGATCAGGATCAGTAAATAATTGCTCAGGGACTTTAAGCATTTTGTTAAGTAGAGGTCTAGTGCTCGCTGCACTTGCGCCAAGTAAGGATATGAACCATCCCCATGACTTTACTGCTTGAATTTTCTTTGAAGGGTCATTGAGCATATCAAGCATAGAACAGAGTAGCTTTTGCTCAAGGTCAAAAGCTACTTCCTGCACAATACATAAAGGATTTGAAATTGGAATTTTCTATTACACTAGCAAGTAAAACGGTACAATAAGAGGTTGGTAAACAACTGTTGTAATAACACAAGGATCATTGCAACGGGGAAAGTAGTAGGAGATGACTAAATCATTCAACGATATGAAGATACAACATTTCAAATCTAGCATAAACATTAATGTAACTGAGAAGCATTATTGTACTGTGCCAGATATAAACTGGCCTTGGTTAATCTGTTGTAACTTTCAGTCTGCTTTCTTAAATGATTTCTATGATCATATCAAACTAAATAAAACTGCAGGCCATTTCAGTGCTACACAGAAAAGCATATGTTGACTTTTGTTTTTCTATGAAGCTCCCAGAGCATATTTGTATTCAGTAACAGACTCGATCCAAAACATTTTCAACAGTTAACAGCCAAGTGCTTAGTGGCAACTAAGTCTGTGATACCTGACTTACAGTTATAAAGACACAATCTGGTTACTATAGTTCGCAATGAGGAAACTAATGTCAGCAGTTAGAAACATCTAACTCCAAATCATTATAGGAGTCATTATTCAATTACCTTAGAAAGAGGAGATTGAGGAGGTAAAATAACTGATGACACCTTAATGAGGCATCTTTCAGACATATCCCTTTCCGGCTTGTCAGCACTTAAGAGTCTTCGGTATATTGGGGGAACCCATATGCTTGATTGGTCTCTCATTCCTTTTGGATATTGACTAGCAAGTTTCATGGTAGCCTTGAGAAAGAGGTTTCAAAGAAGGGCTTAGTTCAAGTATTACTAGCAGGTAAAACATTAAACCACAAAAAAGGAACAACAATCAAGTGTGTGCTTCACATTTATGCCAAAAGTGCTCATACTAAAAGGTAAAACCCTCCGACTTGGATGATTTTCTAGCTGGTGCGGCAACATAAAATAAACTAGTGAGGCATGGAAAAAATCTAATGACATCATCTACGAACAATTTGTTTTTCCTCCTGATGAAGACGTGAAATATAAGAGTAATGAAATCTAATAATTACCGAGATATTTTACTAAATTAACATACTTCTCAAGGAAGAGTGTTGCCTTTGCAATTATAAGTGATGAAAGAATTAAACAGATTCACTCAAAGTTCATTAGCAAGAGAGTGGGCATATATTAATTAGTAACTTAAACTGTTTTCATAAGAAAAAATGTATCTTAATACGGCAGTCTTAACACTTGAGCCTGTTTGGAAAAGGTTACACAGATGTCTTGCAGGGTTGGAGGTAAACCCCTTCAGTTACAGCAATTGTAAAAAGATGCCAACTATGTTGATCACTGGCAATACATTATGCTGCAAAGAAATCATTCACATGAACTGTTTTATTGCTATAAGAAACATACTATGAGATTAATTACTCTGTTCAACAAACCAGATAGGCATACTATGAGATTAATTACTTAGTTCACCAAACAAAAGAGAGGTAATGCAATAGAACGCAGTTTAAGTGGGAAGAAAACCTGAACAGCCTCAAATGTTGTAGACAAAGAACCAAATGGATTATCAAGGGCATAAACAATAGCATTGAGCAAGGGAGTTACTCCATCCTCTACCACCGAAGCCTCCAATTGTTGAACAGAAATGCACCAGACTGCAAGATTACAAATAGCCTGTAATAACAAATTAAGACAAGAAATAGGAACTCAATTACTGAACGAGCACACACATTCTCCACAGTAAAACTGAACAAAAGAAGAACCTGAAAACAAAAAATGGTGAGCAGAACAAACCTTCATCTTGGTGGTCATGATCAGCCGAACCAAAGTAGCCAATACCAATTGAGCCAACTGTCCTGCAGGGTACGAAAAATAAATATTATAACTGATCCTTTAAAGCAGCAAGTTATTTGATGGTTTTGTTAGATGAATGGCTCAGCGCCCTGCTTTATACAAAGTAATTTGATGGTTCAGGGGCATGCATGAGCAACTGAGCACATTAATCGGTTCGAGGGCAATCAAAAAATAAGAGACAGCAATGGATAGTGATTTAAAATACTAGCAAAATAGACAGTCTCTTTAATTGTAGAAAATCATGAACTGTCAAAACAAGAAATTATCAGCTCTGACTTCTAACATATGTAGACGGAGTACCTTATTGGAAAAAGGCCAATACGTCAGCCTGATACTGCAAGATCGTAGGAAAATGGATTTGACCCAAGAGCTTACTATCGATACATCTAGTGGAAGAATACTGGAAGTGAATGTACAGCCGAACAAGGACATCGACGAAGCAGAACGACATAGCGAGTGTTAGCCCCAAGGGCAATGCTGGACTGAACAACGCACAATAGTCTGACAACTAAATCGATCTTCGGGCTATCTGCATTCTACCTCGGCTTCTTCCAACCCTAGCCCGGCAGAACCCGAACAGCACATTCAACTGACGAAATGGGTGCGGGTGCCGCGCTGCTACCTGGTATGGTGGAGACGAGGACGGGGTGGTAGAGCGCGAAGCCGAGGCACTTGAGCGCGGAGGCGGCGACGCCCTCGTCATGGTCCGCGGCGTCGCGGAGGAGGAGCGGGAGCAGGGCGGAGGGGGAGGCCGCCGCGAGGTCGGCCGCGGCGGAGGGGTCGTCGGCGCACGCGCGCTGCAGGTGGAGGAGGCGCGCGTACGCGGCGGCGCGGTCGGGCTCCGCCGCAATCTCCGCCACCTGCCGCGCCACCGACGGCGGCGGCATGGAGGCTGGTGCGGTGCGGAGGAGGCGCGAAAGGGAGAACGTTTTGGGAATTTGGGGTTAGTTGGTCCAGTCGTCGGAGATGCGTATGCGGCAACGGGCACTACGCCAACACAGCAGGGTAAGCGGCTTTTCGTTTAGATGGGAAGCGGTTTTTCCGACCGTACGTATCCCACGACGGCTCGCTCAAGAGTATACACGTTGACAGAAAAAACTTAAATGCATCTTAGTTTCAGAATCATGCCATAGCAGAGTTCAATCAGGTCAGAGGTAAATTTTGAATTAGATTTGTAGGGCTTTCCCCTCTCCGAAGAGAGGGAGCCCTTCCAGAAATTCTCAGTGGCCCATAAGGGCCAAAGAGGGGGTTTGGAAATAGTTTTCAACCAGCAATTGACGCGCCTCGGTATAACCTCACTAGCTGCGTCATTGCCCCAAGCGCAAAGATGCCTTCTCCGGTCCGCCCGCAACCCCATCTTATACCCGCTCGCCCCTCGCCACCCACCTCCGCGAGCGAGGTGGGACTAATCGCACCACCAGCAAGCCAACCGACGTCCCTCACGGACGGGACGGGCAAGCGAGCGTGGGCCGCTTCTCCGCTCGCGCGTGGGCTGCCGAGTACCGTGGGCCTGATATGGGACAACATTGCCACTTGCAGCCTACGCCTCCCCTCGAAAAAAAAATTGGGACATTGAGAAGAGAACGAAGGAGAGAAATCGAGGGTTCGAAGGCCGTGTGTTTTTTTGGGTTTTTTTTTTTTGGGAGAATCGCAAGTGGCATGCATGCGCGCATCATTCTGGTCGGGGCCCGCGATTTTTTATGTTCTTTGTGAGAAGAACTTTTTGTCCAGGACGTTTAGTATCATCCAGCGGCCGCTTTCCGTTTGATCTTTGCTTATTAGTAGTGGCAAGTTGGTACGGGATACTAGTACTTCCTCCGTTCCTAAATATTTGTCTTTTTAGAGATTTTAACAAGTGACTACATACGAAGTAAAATGAGTGAATCTACATTCTAAAATATGTCTACATACATCCGTATGTTGTAGTTCATTTGAATGTCTAGAAAGACAAATGTTTAGGAACGGAGGGAGTACTAGTTTATTAGCGAGTGGTACATCGACGGGATGGGTTACTAGGTTTGCTGATAAAGCTAGGCAAGATTAGCTTAGTCATTGTCAGTCAGTTGCAATTTGCAAACCACCTCTGCAGGGGTGCAATGCAAGCTGCACAAGCACGACAGCATTCGGCGTCGCCGTCGTGGATTGCCCGGGCCAGCTCGGACGGCAACCTCCTCAGCATGTCATCATCCTCCTACAGGGCGGGCTGCTGATGAAGCCGGTGTTATCCTATTCCTATCCGGTTCTAGCTGGAGGAGGGAGACGCAGGCAGGGGCAGTACGTGCGGCCATCTCTGTCATCCATTCCAGTTCAGGCTGTGCCTTGGCATTTTGTTCAATCGTTTTGTTACCTCTCAACTTTCGGAAGAGAACTTTCGGTTCACGCCGTAGATGGAGCTATCACCACCCGCACCCAGTGCCCACTTTTTCCTTAGACTAGAACAATGTCCGTGCCTTACAACGGGATATAAATATTCTATTATGTTAATTTATGATTTACCTGTCAAAAATAATGCGATTGTGTAAATAAATGTTCATCGAATTCTGCTCGTGAATTACCTTATATTTTGATTAAAAGTTTGGTAAGTAAATTAAAGTGATTGATTATCATATACATGAAAGATTGAACAAAGATGTAGTGAAAAGAAAGATGAAATGAGAATTTTACATTTTTTTTAAGTAGTAGAGAAAGTAGTAGAGATAGAGAAGATGTACGTAGCTTTTTTTTTAAACGGAGGCAAAAGCTTTGCCTCATGTACTATTAATTAAGGAGAGAATTGAGGGGTTTTTTTACGTCACACACCCTTAACGCGACATGGCAAATACTCTCGCAAAATAAAAGAGCCTAACTTCTTTGCCCTGGGGTGACCCAAAGGTTTGCCTCAGCTACAATGGTGTTGAGCAGAATTGGCGGAGGAGCGCTCTTGTGCCGGAACACTCTTGCGTTTCTCTCGTTCCATATTACCCATGACACAAGCATGATAATCGACACCTTGGCTTTCATGTCCGAAGTGCCGACGTCGCATGTACTCGCCCACCAGCTCTCAACTGAGTCCATCAACTGCCATGAGGTTGTGTCCATGTCGTCAATGCCGAATCTCTAAATGACCAATCTCTAGAGCCTCAGGGAATAGCGGCACTTGAAGAGGAGATGTGGTCCACATTCCTGCACACCCTTGCGCAATGGACAAGGACCGCAATTTGGCCACCCTCGCTTGGCCAACCGGTCGGCAGTCCAAAATTTGTCCTGAAGCGCAAGCCAAGCAAAAAACTTCACTTTCGGTGGCGCCCATGCCTTCCAAACCATTTGGTCCATGGGGGAGAGAACCGGGCCCAAAAATTGTGCCTTGTAAGCATAGGCCGCCGTGTACTGGCCAGAGGTCGTGTGCTTCCACAAGATGTCATCATCGGTAAGCTCATCAAGCTGGACCTCGTCGCGGAGCATCCGAAGGGAGAACAACTGTCTAATATGCTCGGCGAACACAGCTGCTGATGGGGGTTTGATCCTAAGGATCCAAGCGTTGTTCCTGAGGGCCTCCCGCACCATCCAATTCTTTCGTGACGCGGCCTCGAAGATGAGCGGAGCAATGTCCTTGGGCTTGCGGCCAAGGAGCCAAGGAGAGTCCCAGAATGGCGTTCGCGCACCATTACCCACATTGATGGTGGTAGAAGCATAGAAGAAGTTGAGATCTTCGGCATCGCATGGGTTCCCGTGCCCAACCTAGAGCTTAGAAGGCTCCTTCCATTTAAACCATGGCCAACGCAAACGCAAGGCATGCGCGAATTTTTCCGTGTTGAGCACCCCAAGCCCACTGTAATTATATGGCTAAGTCAACGTTTCCCAATTCACCTTGCACTTGGCTCTGGTCGTCCTGTCCGAGCCGGCCTAAAGAAACACCCTCTCTAGCTTGTCGATGGTGCGTAGAATGCTTGGACGAAGGACAAAAGGCGTAATGAAGTAGACCACTTGTGACGCGAGAACCGACTCGGTATGTTGTCATCTTATTTGCCACTTCGAAGGAATGTACGGAGCTTATTGGTAATGATGCTACAGTAGTCTTTAGAGTGGATAAACTCTTGTCATGCCCTTGCAAGTTCTTCTGACCACTCGCACGGTTAAACTGGTTGGCCTGCACTGGAGATGACTTCAGGGCTCACAGCATCATACCGGGTTTCCTAATTGACGAGCAGCCATTCTTCTTGATTTCACAGCACCAGAAGATACACGTGACGTGGAAACGGTGCGAGCGTTATCTCGTTGGCAAATCGCCTCCACCTCGGGTACACGTTAGACGGTTATCGTCACCGTTTCAAACGTGAGGCAAACGTGGCTCCTGCAGCTAGCTGCACCGTTATCTATACTACTATTAAAAGAGCAAACATATGTTTTTCTAAAGTCACACAATAAACTATACACAGGAGGACAACCAAGACCCTCCGATCAAATAAACTTAAACACATCCTATGGTCCGTATTATGTCAATAGTCTGCCATCTAGATGAATGTCTTAAATTAAATGTTCTGCCCGGCAGACGCTGTCGTCTGCCACAATCGATTACTACGCGTCCCTCCGCGGCTCCCTAATTTTCAGATAGATTCCATCTGAATCGTTGCCTTCCCTGGCCTCCAGAAGATCCGATACGCATGTTGCGCCGCTGCTCCTCCCTTTCCCTCCTCTCGCGCGCTACCCCTGATCCACCCCGAGTTGACCCTGCCTCCGTCGCCGCCGCGCTCCTGCGAGCCGCTGCCAACCTCCTCTGTGAAGGAAATATGCCCTAGAGGCAATAATAAAGTTATTATTTATTTCCCTATATCATGATAAATGTTTATTATTCATGTTAGAATTGTATTAACCGGAAACATAATACTTGTGTGAATACATAGACAAACAGAGTGTCACTAGTATGCCTCTACTTGACTAGCTCGTTGATCAAAGATGGTTATGTTTCCTGACCATAGACATGTATTGTCATTTGATTAACGGGATCACATCATTAGGAGAATGATGTGATTGACTTGACCCATTCCGTTAGCTTAGCACTTGATCGTTTAAGTATTCTGCTATTGCTTTCTTCATGACTTATACATGTTCCTATGACTATGAGATTATGCAACTCCCGTTTACCGAAGGAACACTTTGTGTGCTACCAAACGTCACAACGTAACTGGGTGATTATAAAGGTGCTCTACAGGTGTCTCTGAAGGTACTTGTCGGGTTGGCATATTTCGAGATTAGGATTTTTCACTCCGATTGTCGGAGAGGTATCTCTGGGCCCTCTGGGTAATACACATCACTTAAGCCTTGCAAGCATTACAACTAATGAGTTAGTTGTGAGATGATGTATTACGGAACGAGTAAAGAGACTTGCTAGTAACGAGATTGAACTAGGTATTGGATACCGACGATCGAATCTCGGGCAAGTAACATACCGATGACAAAGGAAACAACGTATGTTGTTATGCGGTCTGACCGATAAAGATCTTCGTAGAATATGTGTGAGCCAATATGAGCATCCAGGTTCCGCTATTGGTTATTGACCGGGAACAGTTCTAGGTCATGTCTACATATTTCTCGAACCCGTAGGGTCCGCACGCTTAACGTTACGATGACAATTTTATTATGAGTTTATAAGTTTTGATGTACCGAAGGTTGTTCGGAGTCCCGGATATGATCACGGACATGACGAGGAGTCTCGAAATGGTCGAGACATAAAGATTGATATATTGGAAGCCTACATTTGGATATCGGAATCGTTCCGGGTGAAATCGGGATTTTACCGGAGTACCGGGGGGTTACCGGAACCCCCCCCCCCCCGGGGGGGGGGGTTAATGGGCCGACATGGGCCCTAAGGGAGAAGAGGAGGGCCGGCCAGGGCAGGCCGCGCTCCCCCTCCCCCCCTAGTCCGAATAGGACAAGGAAGGGGGGCACCCTCCTTTCCTCTTTCCCCTTCCCCCTTTCCTTCTCCTACAAGGCAAGAGGGGGGAGTCCTACTCCCGGTGGGAGTAGGACTCCTCCAGGCGCACCCCTAGGGGGCCGGCCGCACCTCCCCCTCCCTCCTTTATATACGGGGGCAGGGGGCACCCTAAGACACACAAGTTGATCTTCTTGATTGTTCCTTAGCCGTATGCGGTGCCCCCCTCCACCATATTCCACCTTGGTCATATCGTTGCGGTGCTTAGGCGAAGCCCTGCATCGGTAGAACATCATCATCGTCACCAAGCCGTCGTGCTGACGGAACTCATCCCCGACACCCTGCTGGGTCAGAGTCCGGGGATCGTCATCGAGCTGAACGTGTGCTGAACTTGGAGGTGCCGTACGTTCGGTACTTGGATCGGTCGGATCGTGAAGACGTACGACTACATCAACCGTGTTGTCATAACGCTTTCGCTTTCGGTCTATGAGGGTACGTGGACAATACTCTCACCTCTCATTGCTATGCATCACCATGATCCTTGCGTGTGCGTAGAAATTTTTTTAAATTACTACGTTCCCTAACAGTGGTATCCGAGCCAGGTTTTATGCGTAGATGTCATATGCACGAGTAGAACACAAGTGAGTTGTGGGCGATACAAGTCATACTGCTTACCAGCATGTCATACTTTGGTTCAGCGGTATTGTGAGATGAAGCGGCCCGGACCGACATTACGTGTACGCTTACGCGAGACTGGTTTCACCGTTACGAGCACTCGTGCTTAAAGGTGACTGGCGGGTGTCTGTCTCTCTCACTTTAGTTGAACCGAATGTGGCTACGCCCGGTCGTTGCGAAGGTTAAAACAGCACCAACTTGACAAACTATCGTTGTGGTTTTGATGCGTAGGTAAGAACGGTTCTTGCTAAGCCCGTAGCAGCCACGTAAAACTTGCAACAACAAAGTAGAGGACGTCTAACTTGTTTTTGCAGGGCATGTTGTGATGTGATATGGTCAAGATGTGATGCTATATTTTATTGTATGAGATGATCATGTTTTGTAACCGAAGTTATCGGCAACTGGCAGGAGCCATATGGTTGTCGCTTTATTGTATGAAATGCAAACGCCCTGTAATTGCTTTACTTTATCACTAAGTGGTAGCGATAGTCGTAGAAGCAATAGACGGCGTAAACGACAATGATGCTATGATGGAGATCAAGGTGTTGCGTCCGTGACGATGGTGATCATGGAGGTGCTTCGGAGATGGAGATCACAAGCACAAGATGATGATAGCCATATCATATCACTTATATTGATTGCATGTGATGTTTATCCTTTATGCATCTTATCTTGTTTTGATTGACGGTAGCATTTTAAGATGATCTCTCACTAAAATTATCAAGAAGTGTTATCCCTGAGTATGCACCGTTGCGGAAGTTCTTTGTACTGAGACACCACGTGATGATCGGGTGTGATAGGCTCTACGTTCAAATACAACGGGTGCAAAACAGTTGCGCACGCGAAATACTCAGGTTAAACTTGACGAGCCTAGCATATAACAGATATGGCCTTGGAACACGGAGACCGAAAGGTCGAGCGTGAATCATATAGTAGATATGATCAACATATTGATGTTCACCGTTGAAACTACTCCATCTCACGTGATGATCGGACATGGTGTAGTTGATATGGATCACGTAATCACTTAAAGGATTAGAGAGATGTCTTTCTAAGTGGGAGTTCTTAAGTAATATGATTAATTGAACTTAAATTTATCATGAACTTAGTACCTGATAGTATCTTGCTTGTCTATGTTGATTGTAGATAGATGGCCCGTGCTGTTGTTCCGTTGAATTTTAATGCGTTCCTTGAGAAAGCAAAGTTGAAAGATGATGGTAGCAATTACACGGACTGGGTCTGTAACTTGAGGATTATCCTCATTGCTGCACAGAAGAATTACGTCCTGGAAGCACCGTTGGGTGCCAAGCCTGCTGCTGGAGCAACGCCGGATGTTGTGAACGTTTGCCAGAGCAAAGCTGATGACTACTCTATAGTTCAGTGTGCCATGCTTTACGGCTTAGAACCGGGTCTTCAACGACGTTTTGAACGTCATGGAGCATATGAGATGTTTCAAGAGTTGAAGTTAATATTTCAAGCAAATGCCTGGATTGAGAGATATGAAGTCTCCAATAAGTTCTACAGCTGCAAGATGGAGGAGAACAGTTCTGTCAGTGAGCATATACTCAAAATGTCTGGGTATAATAATCACTTGATTCAGCTGGGAGTTAATCTTCCGGATGATAGCGTCATTCACATAATTCTCCAATCACTACCACCAAGCTACAAGAGCTTTGTGATGAACTATAATATGCAAGGGATGGAAAAGACTATTCCCAAGCTCTTCGCAATGCTAAAAGTTGCGGAGGTAGAAATCAAGAAGGAGCATCAAGTGTTGATGGTTAACAAGACCACTAGTTTCAAGAAAAAGGGCAAAGGGAAGAAGAAGGGAAACTTCAAGAAGAACAGCAAGCAAGTTGTTGCTCAGGAGAAGAAACCCAAGTCTGGACCTAATCCTGAAACTGAGTGCTTATACTGCAAGCAGACTAGTCACTGGAAGCAGAACTGCCCCAAGTATTTGGCGGATAAGAAGGATGGCAAGGTGAACAAAGGTATATGTGATATACATGTTATTGATGTGTACCTTACTAATGCTCGCAGTAGCACCTGGGTATTTGATACTGGTTCTGTTGCTAATATTTGCAACTCGAAACAGGGACTACGGATTAAGCGAAGATTGGCTAAGGACGAGGTGACGATGCATGTGGGAAATGGTTCCAAAGTCGATGTGATCGCGGTCGGCATGCTACCTCTACATCTACCTTCAGGATTAGTTTTAGACCTGAATAATTGTTATTTGGTGCCAGCGTTGAGCATGAACATTATATCTGGATCTTGTTTGATGCGAGATGGTTATTCATTTAAATCAGAGAATAATGGTTGTTCTATTTATGTGAGTAAAATCTTTTATGGTCA
The DNA here is from genome assembly GCF_018294505.1 of Triticum aestivum. NCBI lineage: Eukaryota > Viridiplantae > Streptophyta > Magnoliopsida > Poales > Poaceae > Triticum > Triticum aestivum. The sequence goes on along the minus strand of NC_057813.1, from coordinate 36,734,883 downwards.
TGCACCCTTGAAGAGTGGTCTATTTTTATTGAATCTCGATGATAGTGATACACATATTCATAATGTTGAAGCCAAAGATGCAGAGTTGATAATGATAGTGCAACTTATTTGTGGCACTGCCGTTTGGGTCATATCGGTGTAAAGCGCATGAAGAAACTCCATACTGATGGGCTTTTGGAACCACTTGATTATGAATCACTTGGTACTTGCGAACCGTGCCTTATGGGCAAGATGACTAAAACGCCGTTCTCCGGTACAATGGAGAGAGCAACAGATTTGTTGGAAATCATACATATAGATGTATGTGGTCCAATGAATGTTGAGGCTCGTGGCGGATATCGTTATTTTCTCACCTTCATAGATGATTTGAGCAGATATGGATATATCTACTTAATGAAACATAAGTCTGAAACATTTGAAAAGTTCAAAGAATTTCAGAGTGAAGTTGAAAATCATCGTAACAAGAAAATAAAGTTTCTACGATCTGATCGTGGAGGAGAATATTTGAGTTACGAGTTTGGTCTACATTTAAAACAATGCGGAATAGTTTCACAACTCACGCCACCCGGAACACCACAGCGTAATGGTGTGTCCGAACGTCGTAATTATACTTTACTTGATATGGTGCGATCTATGATGTCCCTTACTGATTTACCGCTATTGTTTTGGGGTTATGCTTTAGAGACGGCCGCAATCACGTTAAATAGGGCATCATCAAAATCCGTTGAGACGACGCCTTATGAACTATGGTTTAGAAAGAAACTAAAGTTGTCGTTTCTGAAAGTTTGGGACTGCGATGCTTATGTGAAAAAGCTTCAACCTGATAAGCTCGAACCCAAATCGGAGAAATGTGTCTTCATAGGATACCCAAAGGAGACTGTTGGGTACATCTTCTATCACAGATCCGAAGGCAAAACGTTTGTCGCTAAGTTCGGAAACTTTCTGGAGAAAGAGTTTCTCTCGAAAGAAGTGAGTGGGAGGAAAGTAGAACTTGATGAGGTAACTGTACCTGCTCCCTTATTGGAAAGTAGCTCATCACAGAAATCTGTTCCTGTGACACCTACACCAATTAGTGAGGAAGTTAATGATGATGATCATGGAACTTCAGATCAAGTTGTTACTGAACCTCGTAGATCAACCAGAATAAAATCTACACCAGAGTGGTACGGTAATCCTGTTCTAGAAGTCATGTTACTAGACCATGATGAACCTACGAACTATGAAGAAGCGATGGTGAGCCCAGATTCCGAAAAATGGCTTGAGGCCATGAAATCTGAGATGGGATCCATGTATGAGAACAAAGTGTGGACTTTGGTTGACTTGCCCAATGATAGGCAAGCAATTGAAAATAAATGGATCTTCAAGAAGAAGACTGACGCTGACGGTAATGTTACTGTCTACAAAGCTCGACTTGTCGCAAAAGGTTTTCGACAAGTTCAAGGGATTGACTATGATGAGACTTTCTCACCCGTAGCGATGCTTAAGTCTGTCCGAATCATGTTAGTGATTGCCGCATTTTATGATTATGAAATATGGCAGATGGATGTCAAAACTGCATTCCTGAACGGGTTTCTGGAAGAAGAGTTATATATGATGCAACCAGAAGGTTTTGTCGATCCAAAGGGAGCTAACAAAGTGTGCAAGCTCCAGCAATCCATTTATGGACTGGTGCAAGCCTCTCAGAGTTGGAATAAATGCTTTGATAGTGTGATCAAAGCATTTGGTTTTGTACAGACTTTTGGAGAAGCATGTATTTACAAGAAAGTGAGTGGGAGCTCTGTAGCATTTCTGATATTATATGTGGATGACATATTACTGATTGGAAATGATATAGAATTTCTGGATAGCATAAAGGGATACTTGAATAAAAGTTTTTCAATGAAAGACCTCGGTGAAGCTGCTTACATATTGGGCATTAAGATCTATAGAGATAGATCAAGACGCTTAATTGGACTTTCACAAAGCACATACCTTGACAAAGTTTTGAAGAAGTTCAAAATGGATCAAGCAAAGAAAGGGTTCTTGCCTGTGTTACACGGTGTGAAGTTGAGTAAGACTCAAAGCCCGACCACTGCAGAAGATAGAGAGAAGATGAAAGATGTTCCCTATGCTTCAGCCATAGGCTCTATCATGTATGCAATGCTGTGTACCAGACCTGATGTGTGCCTTGATATAAGTCTAGCAGGGAGGTACCAAAGTAATCCAGGAGTGGATCACTGGACAGCGGTCAAGAACATCCTGAAATACCTGAAAAGGACCAAGGATATGTTTCTCGTATATGGAGGTGACAAAGAGCTCATCGTAAATGGTTACGTTGATGCAAGCTTTGACACTAATCCGGACGATTCTAAAATCGCAAACCGGATACGTGTTTACATTGAACGGTGGAGCTGTCAGTTGGTGTAGTTCTAAACAAAGCGTCGTGGCGGGATCTACGTGTGAAGCGGAGTACATAACTGCTTCAGAAGCAGCAAATGAAGGAGTCTGGATGAAGGAGTTCATATCCGATCTAGGTGTCATACCTAGTGCATCGGGTCCAATGAAAATCTTTTGTGACAATACTGGAGCAATTGCCTTAGCGAAGGAATCCATATTTCACAAGAGAACCAAGCACATCTAGAGACGCTTCAATTCCATCAGGGATCTAGTCCAGGTGGGAGACATAGAAATTTGCAAGATACATACGGATCTGAATGTTGCAGACCCGTTGACTAAGCCTCTTCCACGAGCAAAACATCATCAACACCAAGACTCCATGGGTGTTAGAATCATTACTGTGTAATCTAGATTGTTGACTCTAGTGCAAGTGGGAGACTGAAGGAAATATGCCCTAGAGGCAATAATAAAGTTATTATTTATTTCCCTATATCATGATAAATGTTTATTATTCATGCTAGAATTGTATTAACCGGAAACATAATACTTGTGTGAATACATAGACAAACAGAGTGTCACTAGTATGCCTCTACTTGACTAGCTCGTTGATCAAAGATGGTCATGTTTCCTGACCATAGACATGTGTTATCATTTGATTAATGGGAACACATCATTAGGAGAATGATGTGATTGACTTGACCCATTCCGTTAGCTTAGCACTTGATCGTTTAAGTATTCTGCTATTGCTTTCTTCATGACTTATACATGTTCCTATGACTATGAGATTATGCAACTCCCGTTTACCGGAGGAACACTTTGTGTGCTACCAAATGTCACAACGTAACTGGGTGATTATAAAGGTGCTCTACAGGTGTCTCCGAAGGTACTTGTTGGGTTGGCGTATTTCGAGATTAGGATTTGTCACTCCAATTGTCGGAGAGGTATCTCTGGGCCCTCTCGGTAATACACATCACTTAAGCCTTGCAAGCATTACAAATAATGAGTTAGTTGTGACATGATGTATTACGGAACGAGTAAAGAGACTTGCTGGTAACGAGATTGAACTAGGTATTGGATACCGACGATCGAATCTCGGGCAAGTAACATACCGATGACAAAGGGAACACCGTATGTTGTTATGCGGTCTGACCGATAAAGATCTTCGTAGAATATGTGGGTGCCAATATGAGAATCCAGGTTCCGCTATTGATTATTGACCGGGAACAGTTCTAGGTCATGTCTACATAGTTCTCAAACCCATAGGGTCCGCACGCTTAACGTTACGATGACAGTTTTATTATGAGTTTACAAGTTTTGATGTACCGAAGGTTGTTCGGAGTCCCGGATATGATCACGGACATGACGAGGAGTCTCGAAATGGTCGAGACATAAAGATTGATATATTGGAAGCCTACATTTGGATATCGGAATCGTTCCAGGTGAAATCGGGATTTTACCGGAGTACCGGGGGGTTACGGTAACCCCCCGGGGGGTTAATGGGCCTACATGGGCCCTAAGGGAGAAGAGGAGGGCCGACCAGGGCAGGACGCGTGCCCCCTCCCCCCCTAGTCCGAATAGGACAAGGAAGGGGGGCCCTTTCCTCTTTCCCCTTCCCCCTTTCCTTCTCCTACAAGGCAAGAGGGGGGAGTCCTACTCCTGGTGGGAGTAGAACTCCTCCAGGCGCACCCCTAGGGGGCCGACCGCACCTCCCCCTCCCTCCTTTATATACGGGGGCAGGGGGGCACCCTAAGACACACAAGTTGATCTTCGTGATCGTTCCTTAGCCGTGTGCGGTGCCCCCTCCACCATATTCCACCTCGGTCATATCGTTGCGGTGCTTAGGCGAAGCCCTGCATCGGTAGAACATCATCATCGTCACCACGCTGTCGTGCTGACGGAACTCATCCCTGACACCCTGCTGGATCGAAGTCCAGGGATCGTCATCGAGCTGAACATGTGCTGAACTCGGAGGTGCCGTACGTTCGGTACTTGGATCGGTCGGATCGTGAAGACGTATGACTACATCAACCACATTGTCATAACGCTTCCGCTTTCGGTCTACGAGGGTACGTGGACAATACTCTCACCTCTCGTTGCTATGCATCTCCATGATCCTTGTGTGTGCGTAGGAATTTTTTTAAATTACTACGTTCCCTAACACTATCGTTCAGCCACGCCCAACGCCCTCCCTTCTCTCTTCATCCCCTCACTAATCTGTCTCCCTCTCTCCATTCCCACCCCGCGAGACGCCATGGCCCCCGGAGGCCGGGGCGCGCGGCCGTGACGGCCCTGAGCTCGGCGGCATGGAAGCCATTGGAGGCGCCGGCGAGGCTGAGGTCGAGGTCGGTGAGTCTAGCGGTGCAGGACGGGTGCGCGTCAAGCGGCGACAGGACATCCTCCGTCCAGCACACGAGCGTGGTGAGCGCGGGGCAGGCCTGGAGCAGCGGCTCGAGATCCCCGCCGCCGAGGATGTCAACGGGCGCTGGTGCCAGCGCACGAGCTTGACCCCACGGAGCATGGCCAGGAGGAGAACAACGTCTCAGGTGAGTTCTTCCACCACCCCTGAAACCTTCTTTCTCCCCTTCCATTCGCCATGTGCAGCGCATGTACACCCACCTGCAACAACTCCTCCCTTCTTTCCATTTAGTGTACTATTGCCCGGCTGCCCATCGTTGAACCAGTCGTGCCCCTAGATCACGGCACCGCATGCAGCATGCCCAGCACAACGCACACTATGAAGAGGCCTATGTTCCTCCTTTTCCACCTGCAATCAGAGGCCATGTTACTTTCCTCTCTATGATTTCATCTGAATTTTCATACGGTAATGTAACTTTACTGAGAAGGAAGTGAGTTATTTCTGAAGGGTATTAATTATGCATGCAAAGGTGAACTTCAATCACCATCAGATGGCTCTTAGCAACCTTCAATTGATGAGTTCCTTTTTATCCCCACCTTCTTTGTCTGACTTACTGTGCAGTGGCCGCCAAGTACCATGAGACGGCCATGGTGCCCTACAACATGATACTGAAGATTGAAGTGGAGTGGCTCAACTGAATCAAGGGGACTTACTGGTGTTTTCTTCTCTTCATGGGACTCCTGCAGGTTGATTTCTATTGTTCTATTTAATTTTAAAGGAAAATTATACTGTTATATGGTATCTGGATCTCCATGAATCCTTGCGTACAGGATCTGAATTAAGAATTATGTCATCTATTGATCTTGTGCAGATTTATGCTATCGTGCCGGTGACATGTAGGGTGGTTGCTGGTGCTTCGTTCTAGGTGTTGCAAATATCACAAGGTTGTACAAATGAGTGAGTCAGTTTCATTTTATTTTAGATTGTAAGTACCAGGGAAACAGTGTGAGGTTACTTACTATAGCCAACCACCTTTTTTCTGTTGCTAACATCTTGATAACATGGCACACACGAATCCCTTGTATTCTGTAACTTCTTCATTGTCCTCTGCACATAGATTATTATCTGCTATGCCACATGGACAAGTTGGGAGACAAATTTTGCTATTAGCTGGAACTGACTAGAAGTATACAAAAAACAATGTTTGATTTTTTATGGTTGTCTTATTTGAGTTGCCTAACATACAGAAATGCCCTAATTTTGTCTCCTGGAGCGGCGATCAATACCGAAGGGTAGCAGTGCGGGTGAGAAGTGAGCGGAGGAGGGTGTCGTTGCTGGCTAATCAAGATAACTTTGTTCACTTGCTCGGTTGTGGACCATGGTACCTTTCATTGTTCTCAAAATTTCCCTCTTTTAGATTGATCTTGTCCTCTGAAAGGATTGATATAGTTGACTAGAGGGGGGGTGAATAGGCAACTAACAATTTTTAGCTTTTCTTTACCAAATTAAACTTTGCATCAAAGTAGGTTGTCTAAATATGCAACTAGGTGAACAACCTATATGATGCAACAACAATAAGTGCACAAGCAAGCAAGGGATACAACACAAAAAGCTTGCACAAGTAAAGGCACGAGATAACCAAGAGTGCAGGCGATGGAGACGAGGATGTGTTACCGAAGTTCCTTCCTTTTGAGGGGAAGTACGTCTCCGTTAGAGCGGTGCGGAGGCACAATGCTCCCCAAGAAGCCACTAGGGCCACTGTATTCTCCTCACGCCCTCACACAATGCGAGATGCCGTGATTCCACTATTGGTGCCCTTGAAGGCGGCAACCAAACCTTTACAAACAAGGTTGGGGCTATCTCCACAACTCAATTGGAGGCTCCCAATGACACCACTAAGCTTCACCACAATGGACTATGGCTCCGAGGTGACCTGAACCGTCTAGGGTGCTCAAACACCCAAGAGTAACAAGATCCGCTAGGGATTAGTGGGGGAATCAAATTTCTCTTGGTGGAAGTGTAGATCAGGGCCTTCTCAACCTATCCCGAGCAAATCAACAAGTTTGATTGGCTAGGGAGAGAGATCGGGCGAAAATGGAGCTTGGAGCAACAATGGAGCTTTTGGGGGAAGAGGTAGGTCAACTTTGGGGAAGAAGACCCCTTTATATAGTGGGGGGAACAATCCAACTATTACCCCCCAAGCAGCCCCGCAGAGAGCGGTACTACCGCTTGGGTGGGCGGTACTACCGCTGAGCCAGCGGTACTATCGTGCCACCTAGTGGTACTGCCGCGCACATGAGGGGAGCAAGGTCCTGGACCCAGAGCGGTACTACCGCGGTGGTAAGATCGGTACTACCGCTCGAGAGTGGTACTACCGCCACTACTGCCGCAGCTAGTGCCGCAGAACCCGACACGAGAAAACGAGGCCACAGCGGTACTACAGCGGAAGACAGCAAGCGGTACTACCACCGAGAGCGGTACTACCGCTTGTTGTGCTTCGGCGGTACTACCGCTGTGGCCCGCGGTACTACCGCTGGGACCAAACAGTGCAAGCCAGGAAGGGAAGGAAAACTCCATTGAAGCGGGAAGAATCAGCGGGTGCGATAAGGATGTGTACGTGTTGATTCCCCCTAGCCTTACCAAAGCGGATCCCCTCTAGATAGTACGGTGACTCCTACGAAACTAGTCCACCAACAGAGAAACGAAGGAGCTGCACTGTCTTGAATAAAACACCGAGGGGAGGGAATCGTCTCGTGCCAAAGGATGAATCTCTGAAAATCTCAACGCACACGATTAGTCCGCAAAAGCATTGTCATCAATCACCAAAACACCTTGGGGATAAATATGCCCTTACAATCTCCCCCTTTTTGGTGGATTGATGACAATACGGGATTTGCACAAACAGGAAAAGACATAGGACATGCGCAATCCCCACAACTCTAAAATGTAGATGCCCCCCCCTAGATGTGTGCTATCTAGATAAGTGCTTTGGTCTACACGGCACACATACTAGGATCAACACTCCCCCTACATTTTAGAGACCAACAACCTAAGCAGGATATATGAGAGCAAAGTATATAACAGGGTAAGGATGCAACTCATAAGGTACCGAAGGACTAGATAGACATAGAGAATGATAATATAAAGATAAGGTAGCATATGTCTCACACAATATGTCTGGAACTTAGGTCTCACTGGCACAAAACCAAGCAAAGCAAACAGTGAGAAAACACACCACAAAGAATACACACTCGCAAAACAGACAACGACAACAACAACACAAGACACACTCGCAAAACAGACAACGACAACAACAACACAAATCCCTAAACTCTCTCCCCCTTTGGCATCGAGACACCAAAAAGAGAAAGAGTGTTGCTACGGCTCTAGGTGATAGCAAGCGAGGGTCTCGAACATCATATCCCAGCGGGATCATCTGCACTGCCGTCGTCGGTCGGGAACTGCTCAGCATCAGAATCTGTCCACGGGCAGTGCTGTTGAATCCACTCCTCCTCCTCAGTAAGCTGGTCCTTAGATCCACTGTTAACGGTGGCACCCAACTGACGCATGAGCTCCTTGTGACGTCCCTTGGCCTTCTTCTCAGCCACATGAGTCATGTACTGACCGTGAGACTCCATGCAGAGCAGCTTCTTCATCTTGAGCTTGAGCTTCTTTTCCCAAGAGGGCTCTGCCCCAGAAGGCTCATAGTCATCATCATCCTCAGCCTCAGCCTCCTCCTCGGTCTCCATGGCAGCAACATAAGATGTACCCCCAGATTTAGGGACCTGAGTGCCCCAGTTGTCCTTCTTCCTCAGATGCTTGATCTCATGAGACACCAACTCTCCAGTCTCTAGCATAACCTTGGGATAGACCTGATCCCAGGCCTTCTCAATGAGCAGCATGATGAACGGACCATATATCGGGCACTTGCGCTCAGAGATAGCAGATAGGAGCTCAGACCACATAACATGGGAAATGTCCAGGGACTCGTCAGTGTTTGCTTCCTTCTCATGCTGGCAGAAGAGAAGCATGTCCACGAGATAGGAGTGAACCATATCCAGATTCCCGATACGAGGGAAGAGAGTCTCACGGAGACTCGGTGAAGAATGTCCAGAAAGGCAGGCAGCTCATATGTTACCTTCTTAGTGTCAGGGTTGATCTTCTGAGTGCAGTAGGGCCAGAGGGCTTGCTTGTGAGTGGAGGTTGAATTGCGGTGAGGGCGAAAGCCGACCGGAGTCTCAAGCCCGTGATATTCCACCCCAAGTAACTCCATGAATGCCTTCCACTTGACAGAAAGCAACTCGCCATTGGTCATCCAAGTCAGAGTCCTGTCCTCATCAGTCCCTAGATGGACAGTGGCATAGAATTGAGCCACAATATCTGCTTCATAGTCCTTGTTGAACTGCATGATTTTGAGAATGTTCGGCTAAGAGCATATCTGAAGAGCTTCACCAAAGTACTCGGGATCCTTCTCCATATAGTCTGTGTCAATGGAGCGCACATTAACATAGAGATTCTTCTTGGCCTTGAGCACATCAAAGAAAATGGCAAACTGAAAGTGGTTCCAGAATGGACGGTTGACCAAAGTGGGTTCTTGGTCTTCCACATAGGGGTTGCGGCGACGCCTTGTCCAGAACTCCTTGGCATTCATTTGAGGCACAGTTTTGCCCTTTGGCTTCGGCTTGACGGCAGACTTCTTTTGGAGTTGAGGTGGGGGTGGAGCACTAGAGGAACCTCCTGCTGACTCAGATGTGCGGTAGTGCTTCGACGTGGCACGACCAGGGTTGACACGGCGAGCTTGATGCTCAGGATGTTCATCACCTGGAACCAAACACAAGAACACGCGAAACAACAAGAAAGAACGAGCATAAGCCACCAAACACAACAAAAGGATCAATGAAAAGTAGAAACATGATGGAATTTGGCAGGCAGCGGTAGTACCGCGACCTGGAGGTGGCAGTATCGCTCCAAGCGGTAGTACCGCTCCAATGAGAGTAGTAGTACCGCTCGAAGCGGGGAAACAGCGGTTTACTACTACCGTGGTCAGATCCGGCACTACCGGCCTACCAAATTCAAAAATATTCCTACCAAACGCTAATCCAAAATGCCTAGTTGCCTTCTCCACCCTACTCAAGCCTAGATTTAGCCAAAAATCTAGAGATGCAACCACTATTTCCCCTAAGACGCTAGATCTGAAATCTATACAAAAAGAGAGAGGGAACAGGGGCAATACCGGCATCCATGGCAAGAGGACAAGGTGGGGATCGACTCCACCGAAGGAAATGGAGAGGGATGCCTCGGAGAAGAAGATCCGCCAGAGCCCTCCCGCGGCGAGACGTTACTGGAGAGACGAAGAGGAGAAAGGGGGCGAAGCGAATGGGTATGGGGAAGAGAAACCTCCCCCTGCCCCGATATAACCCCCTGATCCCGCCCCGTAGCGGTAGTACCGCGCTGGTGGGCGGTAGTACCGCTTATAAGCGGTAGTACCGCGCACCACCAGCTATAGTACCGCCCAGCACGCCACGACAACTAGACAAAAATGACTAAGCTAAAAAAAAGAGAAACCAACGACAAAACGACTAGGCAACAAACACACTAGCAAGGAGCCAAGACACACCTCTTCAAGAGAGGGCGGTGGCCGAGGCCACCTATGTTTGAGTCAAGAGGTATGGCACCGCGAAGATTTTAACCTTGGGCCCATGACCAAAACTCGTCCTTGAAGCACAAGTACCATCGAAGATGGTTAAAGTGAAAGACTTGATCAATTTATGCATAATGGGGGGAGGGAGAGTTCATTGAGAGAACAACACTCCCTCTATGTCCATGCCTACACCTAAACTAGACAACACGTTGAATGTGGTGGGATGTGCATGGGTTCAACATACATTGCTCGAGTCAATGATATTTAGCTCATGCCTTAACTCGCAAAATCTTGCTTCATCCAAGGGCTTGGTGAAAATATCTGCAAGGTTATCATTAGTGTTGACATACTTGAGCTCGATCTCCCCTCGCCTAATGTGATCCCAGATGAAGTGATATCGAATCTCAATATGCTTCGTCTTGAAATGTTGCACCGGGTTGAGAGAAATCTTGATGGCACTTCCATTATCACACCAAAGAGGCACTTTGTCACAAATGACACCGTACTCCTTTAAAGTTTGCCTCGTCCATAAGAGTTGTGCACAACAACTACTCGCCGCCACATATTCCGCTTCGGTGGACGAGAGAGACACACAACTTTGCTTCTTGGAAGACCAACTCACCAAAGAGCAACCAATAAATTGGCACCCTCCGGAAGTGAACTTCCTATCCACTTTGTCTCCCGCCCAATCGGAATCTGTATCTCCTTCAAGCTTGAAGTTTGCTCCTCTTGGGTACCATAAGCCAAAGTTTGGGGTATGAGCCAAATATCAAAAGATTCGCTTGACCGCCACATAGTGGCTTTCCTTCGGTGCGGCTTGAAACCGTGCACACATTCCCACACTCAACATGATATCCAGTCTAGATGCACAAAGGTAAAGCAAGGAGCCAATCATGGAGCGATATACCTTTTGACCACCACTTTACCATTGGGATCAATGTCAAGTTGGCACTTGGTAGGCATTGGAGTAGAAGCCGGCTTGACATCACTTAGCTTGAATCTTTTTAGCATGTCTTGAGTGTATTTGGCTTGATTGATGAAAGTACCTTCTCTTCTTTGCTTGATGTCGAAACCGAGGAAGAACTTCAACTCTCCCATCGATGACATCTTGAACTTAGAGGTCATGAGAGAGGCAAATTCCTCATTGAAAGCTTTGTTAGGGGAACCAAAGATAATATCATCAACATATAGTTGGCATACAAACAACTCCCCTTTGACCTTCTTAGTAAAAAGAGTGGGATCGATTTGCCCCACCTTAAATCCACGATCTTGTAACAACTCGGTAAGGTGGTCATACCACGCACGTGGGGCTTGTTTAAGGCCATAGAGTGCCTTATCAAGTTGATACACATGATCCGGGAAGTAGGGATCCTCGAACCTGGGGGGTTGCTTGACATAAACCAACTCATTAATAGGACCATTAAGAAAATCACTTTTCACATCCATTTGCTATAACTTAAAGTTGTGATGGGAAGCATACGCAATCAACAAACGAATGGATGCAAGGCGAGCAATGGGAGCAAAGGTTTCACCGTAGTTGATACCCTCGACTTGGGAGTAGCCTTGTGCTACCAATCTTTCCTTGTTGCGAATGATGTTCCCATGAGCATCTTGCTTGTTCTTGAAAATCCACTTGGTTCTGAAAGTGCAACTATCCCTAGGTGGTTTTGGTAATTCCTAACAACATATAGATCATTGAGCTAATACTATTCCAAGACAATTATTTCAGGAAAGCTCAATGAATGGCATGGCATGTATGAGAAAAGTGGACCCCTCAAAATGCTAAGGATAAAAGGATTGGCTCAAGCTTCAAGCTCAAGACTCTACATTTTACATTTTAGTGATCCAAGATCACATTGAGTCTATAGGAAAAGCCAATACTATCAAGGAGGGATGAGGTGTTGCTTAATGAGTCTCTTGCTTCATAGTGCTTAGTGATATGCTCCAAAACCCTCAACTACTTTCCCACATCTACATATGACCTAAACCTAAAGTCCAACTCGGCCCCACCGATTCTTTCTATCCGGCGCCACCGAGTTCAAATGTCATAGCCACTGCCACAAACCCTAGGCAAATTGGTCTCACCGATAGGGATCTCGGTCTCACTGAGATGGGATTGTAATCTCTCTGTTTCCCTTCGTAACATTTCGGACTCACCGATATGAGCGATCGGTCCCACCGAGATTGCAATGTAAACTCTATGTTTCCTTTTCGTAACATTTCGGTCTCACCGAAAAGAGCGAACCAGTCCCACCGAGTTTACCTGACCAACTCTCTAGCTAGCTTATTACCAAATTTGGTCTCACAAGTTTGTGTAATCAGTCTCACCAATATTACGTTATGCCCTAACCCTGACCATATCGGTCCTACCGAGTTGCATGTCGGTCCCACCGAAAACCCTAACAGTCACTAGGTTTACTAAATCGGTCTGACCGAGTTTGTTGATTCGGTCCCACCGAGATTGGTAAATTGTGTGTAACGGTTAGATTTTGTGTGGAGGCTGTATATACCCCTCCACCCCCTCTTCATTCATGGAGAGAGCCATTAGAACAAACCTACACTTCCAACTTACCATTTTTGAGAGAGAACCACCTACTCATGTGTTGAGACCAAGATATTCCATTCCTACCATATGAATCTTGATCTCTAGCCTTCCCCAAGTTGCTTTCCACTCAAATCTTCTTTCCACCAAATCCAAATCATGTGAGAGAGAGTTGAGTGTTGGGGAGACTATCATTTGAAGCACAAGAGCAAGGAGTTCATCATCAACACACCATTTGTTACTTCTTGGAGAATGGTGTCTCCTAGATTGGCTAGGTGTCACTTGGGAGCCTCCGACAAGATTGTGGAGTTGAACCAAGGAGTTTGTAAGGGCAAGGAGATCGCCTACTTCGTGAAGATATACCGCTAGTGAGGCAAGTCCTTCGTGGGCGACGGCCATGGTGGGATAGACAAGGTTGCTTCTTCGTGGACCCTTCTTGGCTGGAGCCCTCCGTGGACTCGCGCAGCTGTTACCCTTCGTTGGTTGAAGTCTCCATCAACATGGATGTACGATAGCACCACCTATCGGAACCACGGCTCAAAAATCACCGTGTCTCCAAATTGCGTTTGAAATCTCCAAACCCTTCCCTTTACATTCTTGCAAGTTGCATGCTATATTTTACGCTGCTCATATACTCTTTGCATGCTTGCTTGAATTGTGTTAAGATTGCTTGACTTGTGCTAAGTTTGCTAAAATCTGCCAAAGACTAAAATTGGGAAAAGGTTAAGTTTTTATTTTGTCAAGTAGTCTAATCACCCCCTCTAGACATACTTCAAGATCCTACTAGTGGTATCAGAGCTTTGGTCTCCATTTGCTTTGATTTCCATAGCTTTTGGTGGTCATAGCCTTGGTTTCACAACCTAGGAGAGGGTGTCTAGCAAGGGAAACTACCACCGTAGAGGTCCTTACTTTGATGGTACTAATTTTGCTAGTTGGAAACATAAGATGAAAATGCATATTCTCGGACATAACCCCGCCGTTTGGGCTATTGTGTGTATTGGCTTTCAAGGTGAATTCTTTGATGGGAGAGAACCAAACCGTGAAGCTATCACGGAAGAGTTGAAGATGCTACAATATAACGCTCAAGCTTGTGATATCCTCTTCAACGGATTGTGCCCTAAAGAATTCAACAAAATCAGCCATCTTGAGAATGCAAAGGAAATTTGGGACACTTTGATCGATATGCATGAAGGTACCGACTCCGTCAAGGAATCCAAATTGGATGTGCTTCAAAGTCAACTTGACAAGTTCAAGATGAATGATGGTGAAGGCATCGCTGAAATGTACTCTAGGCTTGCTCTCATCACAAATGAGATTGCTGGCTTAGGAAGTGAAGAGATGACCAACAAATTCATCATCAAGAAGATCCTAAGAGCCTTGGATGGAAAATATGATACCGTGTGCACATTGATTCAAATGATTCCCAACTACAAGAATCTCAAGCCAACAGAGGTCATCGGAAGAATTGTTGCTCATGAGATGTCACTCAAGGATAAGGAGGAGCTGCACAACAAGTCAAGTGGTGCTTACAAAGCCTCGTGTAAAGCTCCCACATCATCAAGTGAGAAACAGACCTTCAACGAAGAATTGAGCCTAATGGTGAAGAACTTCAACAAATTCTACAAGAGTAGAAGCAAGGAAAGAAGTTCCAAGTCAAGGTCCTACAATGACAAAAGATCTTCCAGTCGAGAGCGAAATTGCTACAACTGTAGAAGACCTGGACACTATTCCAATGAGTGTACGGCTCCCTACAAAAGAAGAGAAGATTCACCTAAAAGGAGAAGTAGAAGAGAAGAATCACCGCCAAGAGAGAGAAGGAGTAGAGATGATCGTTATGAACGAAGAACATCCCGAAGAAGAAAGGATTCGGAAAGGAAGGACAAGTCATCAAGGAGCTACACAAAACAAAGACATCAAGCTGATGTTGGTGAATGGGTATCCGGTTCCGACTCTAAGCATCACTCCGAGAGAAGCTATCACTCTGACTCCGCTCAAGATGAAGGTGTTGCCGGTCTAGCACTTGTGTCAACCAAATCCTATGACATATTTGATTCACCAAATGAAGGAACTGGAAGATGCTTCATGGCTAAAGGCCCAAAGGTAACACATCCCGAGTATGTTGATTTCAATAGTGATGAAGATGACTTGCTAGGTGATGATGATTTACTTATTGACAACTCTAGTGATGAATACTATGATGAAATGTCAATTAATCATGCTAATCAAGATAAAACAAATAACGATGATAAGGAGAAGATTGAGCTCCTAACTAAAGAACTAAACACTCTCAAGTTAGCTCATGAAACTATCTTAGGGGATCATCGAGAACTTTTAAGGACTCATGGGAAGTTACGCTTTGAAAAGCTCACCCTTGAGCAAGAGCATGAGTTCTTAAAGGCAATCAATGATGATCTTTACAAGAAAAGTTCTTCTTACATTGCCAAGCGTTTACTCTTATCTACTTACATGCCTCAAGTCAAGTCTAGTAACAAATACAAGAAGGATTCTTCCTCTAGTAGTAACAATCATCATGCTAAATCCAATATTGTTGCTTCTAGTATTTCTCTTGATTCCACTAATGATTCTCTTAGCCAAGTTACACTTGAGCAAGAAAATAGTTTATTGAAGGGAATCATAGAGAAAGGTGTTTATAAGAGCCTTGCCGGGAGTAAGCAATTCGAGGAAATTGTACGCAAGCAAGGAAGGCACCGGAAGAACCAATGTGTTGGTTTTGAACGAAAGTTCAATGCCAATGGAGTTGATTTGGAAGAAGATCAATACCCCAAGATGAAGTTTGTTCCTCAACAAGAGAAGTATGATCCTACTTCATTCAAAGGGACACAAGCTCAAGATGATCTTCCACCACAAGACCACAAGCAAAAAGGCAAGGATGAGCTTCAGGAGGAGATTGATGCATTTGAAGAAGCTCCCAAGGCCTTGGTCAAGTGGATTCCCAAGACTACGTCAAGCTCTACTTCATCAAGTACGACTACAACTCCAAGGATTCCCATCAACATGGTGTGGATCCCGAAGAAGAAGAACTAAAGAGTTCTTGAGGGTGACTCCGCCAACATTCTTCACTCATATCATTTTGGCAAGGACAAGTGCAATCAACTTTCACATCTTGCACTTGTTCAACGAGTCACAAACCCTCTTGTTGGTAAGACAAGGGACAAGGTAACCTAATGCTTTCATAGACATCATCTTGTGTGTGCATCACTCTATGTCTATGGATATCCTTGTTTGTTCCTTATGGGACTAACCCGTGTAGGTATTGAAAGTGCAAATCACTCCAAAGGATTGCTCCAAATGATCTACATCAACATTGAGCATCCACATCTTCAACACCTACATGAAGCCATCGTCGACAAAACCCAAGGTTAGATCATCCCTCTAAAGGGGGGATCTCACATCTAGGGGGAGATTTACTCTAAGAATTGATCTAAAGCAACTCTAATGGTGTGAACACATCAATGCATTATGTAAAAGTGGTAACCCCACTTGAGCTTAAATGATGAGTATGACCTATGATCAAATGTTCTCATTTGACTCCTAAGTCAATATACTCATATATAGATGACCTAGTCATCGCCAATTGCTTGATAGATGCTAGAATTGGTTGTGCATGCTTTGCCACATATTTCATTTGTCATTTTATTGTGTGAGCATGTTGGTTGCATATTTTTCTCATTCGAGGACATCCACTTGTAGTTTTGCTTCTTTGGCTTCCTTTTCTTTTGGCCTAGGTGATGGACAAGAATGCCTAAGAACCTTCTCTAGCTATCTATGCTTTTCTTGTCTCAAACTCTATTCATGCTACATCATAAAATTTGATCAAGTCAGATTCGAACCACTCTGTGTGAGGAGCACTCGGAGTCCCCGATTCATCATAGACTTAAACTTCCAAAACTTCTTTGTGCATTTCGGTCATTCTTCCAATTCGGTCATACTGAGATCACTAAGTCGATCTAGGTTTTCAATCTCGGTGCAACCAATTTAAACATTTCGGTCTCACCGAGTTGCAGTAACTGCTTGCAGTAATGCATCTCGGTGCCACCGAGTTATTCCACTCGGTCACACCAACAGGGTTGGGCTATATATACCCAAGGGCAAAATTTTTGGAAATTTCTCCGAACAGTTTCGCCCGCGCTCAGCTCACTCTGCCTCCAGGGTCTCCGGATCGTTCTCCTCATCACCAGCTGCCTCCCGCCGCTGGTCTCCGCCTCCGTCAAAGGGAATCTCCACCGCTGTTGCCGCCATAGCGAGTCCATCGCCGAGCTAGGGTATGGACTTGATCACTGTGCTATCCCTATCTGATTCCTAGCACATTGTGTTCGTCATGAATCTTGCCATGATTGAAACTATCTCATCTAGTCAAAACTATCCGTAGATTAGGTTTGGATTGAAAATTTAGGGTTAGGTTTCCGCCGAAACCATCTCACACCCACCAAGTTGTAGAACTCGGTACCACCGATTCGGCTAAGGCCATTGCACTTGTGATTCTCGGTCTGACCGAGAATTGCAAATCGGTGTGACCGAGTTCAGAACTTTGTGAAACCCTAGCAGTCTCGGTGCCACCGAACTGTGACTCGGTCTGACCGAGTTCACTAGTTTAGGTTCCTAAAGCTGCTCCCGTATCACCGAGCTCACAAATCGGTTGATCCGAAATGCTTTTTGTGGAAAACTAAAACTAAGTTTTTAATTCAATCTTTTGCAAAAAAACTCTATATTTTGTGATGCTTATCCTCTCTATCTCATCTACATCTATTCACAGGGTCAGCAGTCAGTGTTTGCAACATGTCTGATCAAAGTGACAACCAGAAAAAGTCAGAGGAGAAGATTCCTATGAGTGAGAGCACTAGTCCCTCCAGTTCCTCAGATGATGGCAGCAGGAGCACCCCAAGCAACTTACCCAAAGCTGCCACCAGGAACAGGAAGAAGAAAACCTCAGACTCTGAGGATGAAGACTATGTGGCAGAAGAGGATGAAGCCACCTCCACGAAAGTGCTCAAGAAGGAGTATGGCACTGCTGCAACCACCAAGCCAGGTCTGAACAGGAAAGTCCCTGCCAAAAGGACTCCTATGCTGAAAGTCAGAGCATCAACTCAGGAAACTGAGAGATCAGAACCCAAGGAGCCAGAAGTGGCTGAAAAGAAGAGGAAGGAAAGGGTCAAGAAGACCATGGCCAGGGTTGTTGGGAAGCCTTCCATGATGGAAGAGGAAGAAGAAGAGGCTACTGCTCCAACTCCCAAAGCTCAGAAGCTCATGGGTGATGCCATCAGGTCAGGGGCTGCTTCATCAAAGCCCAAAGAAGCACCTAAGGTTGCTTCCAAGCCCAAGTCTGCACCAAAGAGGAATACCAGGAACATCCCAGCTACTGAAAGGAACAAGGCCCCAGTGCCTGAAGTTGTTGCAGAAGAAGAAGAAGATGAAGAGCATGTTCTGAGAAAGTTGAAGCCTGAAATTCCATATCATAACGATGCTCATCCTGTTGCTGAGAACATGAAGCTGAGAAAGGATGCAGGACTCAGACAGTGGAGATTGACTGATCCTTATGCAGTCAGGAGGAGAACTGCTGTGGACTACAGGTTCCATACAAAGGAACAGCAGGACTTCTATGAGACTGTGCTGCTGGACAAGAAACCAATAGTCTGTGATATGAGATGGGTAGATTGGAAATACATCAAGGAGAATGAGGAACACTACCCAGGAGTGTTCGACAGTTTCAAGGGTTGTGGAGTGGATAACTTTGTTGGGCAGAAGCTCACAAAGCGGAATGACGAGCTCATAATGCAATTCTACTCCACAGCACACTTCTATCCAGATGGTGTAACACCCCAAAAATTTAACCAGGTTTTAGTTATTAAAATTTTGCCAAGAGTTTAAAATTTTTGCCTGCAAGAATATATCTGTTGATTTCAAAACTTTTCTTTTAATATTAAGGAGTTTTTCCTAAGTGGATCCTTCCAAAACATATTGGACTTATTTTCTCTCTCATTTAAAAACATCCCTCAATCAGTAGTTTTATTTATAAAATTATTTCACCCTGAGCTTTATTCATTAAATGACTTGTTTTAAAATTTGGAGCTCTTTTTGAACTACAACCATTTGATATATTTATCTAAAAATCCAACCAAAATTTGGAGATGTCATATGATGTTTTTAAATCACTCTTATACAAAAATATTTGTTATTCTTGAAATATTTTGAGCTCTACACCCAATTTTCTTCTCTGGTCCAGAGAGCAATTTTGCACTACAACCCTTTTAAATATTTGTTTCTAGCTTACACCAAAATTTTGGGATGTCAGTAGGAGCATACCATTTCATTATATGCAAAAATCCAGGGTTGTTCTTTGAAAATTTTGAGTGAAACAACCTCATCTTTATTCTGGCCCAACATGATGGTTTGTACAGCAACCACATTTTTAGTTGCTCCTTTATCCATGATTCCTCTTCCTACTTGTAGTCCTCCATGTTAAACTCCTAAGTCCAGGAGCATGCAACCATTGGCACATTTTTGGTTCATGAAATAATGCCCTTCACCTCCTGTCCAGATTTGAAGTTCTGCAAAACTTGCACTAGCAAGTTTATGCTTTTCACTAACTAACCTCACCAACCTCTTGTGCCTCCAAAGAGACACTGATCTGGAAGAATTTGCCCCTCCAAGACCTGCCTAGATGCCTCTGGCATTTTATCAAACACCCTGTGGGCATGGACAGATTTGGCATGATTGTAAGTTTGTGTTGTGAACTTTCCCATCTGTCCAAACCAAGTTGTCTAGTAGCCTTCTATATGTCTCTAACCTAGGCTTGTGGATTTGCATTAGCTTCCTAGCAACTTGGCTCGCCCTGGCATTTCGTCGAACGAGTGCCGTGCACGCCCAGAGCGCGAGCAGAGCGCGCGTTTTGCACGTGCTCGCGCCCGAGCCAACTCACCCCCCTGGATAAGTTTCCCCGAGCTCATCCAAATCCTCTCCCTCTCGCCACGTCACGCTAGAAGCCCCGACCGCCTCCGCGCCCCCTGCAGCGTAGCCAGCAAGCGGCTTGGCGGCACGCCCGTGGCCGCACCCGCCACCGCCATGAGCAGCACCGCCCAAACCACCACAGCGCGCCAGCTCGCCTCCTTCGACAGTGGAGTGATCGTCGTTAGCCCCTGGAGCTAGCCAGCCACCGCCACGTCGCTCTGCAGCACAGTAAGACGGTCGCCGGCGACCTTATCCGCGGCCACCGTCGGAACCGACCCCGAGCGCCTATTTAAGGAGGCCCCGAGCACGTTCCGTTCGCAGGCGGCCTCAGTACACTCCTCCAGTTCCCCCATGGCAGCCAATCGACCCGAGGAGGCCGTCTTCCTCATCTCCGGCAACTCCAGCCGCCGCCGCTGTCTCGACCATTCCGGCGCCACCAAAGCCTCCCCCTCCCCACTCTCTTCACCAGGAGCTTCCTCTCCACCTCGTGAATCCATCCCCTTGCTCGATTTCGATCGGGACTCACTGCGGGAGAAAAACCACTTTGCCCGACGACCACCGTCCGCTGTGAAGCTCGCCGCCGGCAGCTCCGTCCACCCCAGAGACCGTATCGACCACCGGAGTGACCGTCTCGATCCCCTGAACCCGCAGATGGCCTCCGTTTCCCGAACGGTGCCGCCATTCGCCGGCGAACATCGTCGGAGCTCCCGCCTCTGTTCGGCCAGAGGAAGGGGAGGGAGGGCGACTGGTCAAACATGACTAGTGGGCCCCCTGGACCCACTGTCAGTGACCCAGCCCCGCCACCACGTGACTTAAGTGAAGACGTGAAATCGCAAAGTACGTTTCCTCCGCTCCGAAAACGTATTCTTGTCTGAAACGTTTTCTTTTCTATTTTTATTTTAAAAACAGATTTTTGACCACAACTTTGACTGGCTTTATCTTTTTAAATATAACTCCAAATGAATTAATTCTTTTTCCTACCTCTCTCAAATATTGTCTAGTTTATTTTAAGATTTATTTGAAAAAATTTCAGAACAACTTTTTGTGCTGTTTTTATTTTGTGTGTTAATTCATTTATTTCTAAATAGGATTTTTGAAGAGAGGAGATATACTTTCAAAAGTTTTGAAGTACACCCTGCCTTACCACACATTGAAGGCAAGCATTCTGAACCCCGGCATAATATTTTTGTGTGTTCGATGACACGTTTATAGCATCACCTCACTTCGGAGAAACTTGTTATTTCATGTGACATGATCATATGCATGGGTGCATGTTATTGATTTCCATGCTGTTGGAAATGAACACACTTGTGATGATAATCACCCTCATGTGCCTTGCATGCATACCGGCAGGAAACTGGGAAAACCTCTGCCTTGGGTAGGCATGAGTTTGTCGCCAGTCTCCGTCGGGACGGTTATGTCTGGTATGGCATGGCAAGGTGATATGAGCGGTGACTCTGTTGGTTGAAATATATTCGTTATGCTAATCATGCAGGGAATACTTAAACCTCCTGAGTCGACCGTAGATCGAGTCTTGTTCCAGTAACCCCCATACTTGTTTCGTACTACCACTCGTCTCTACAGCAAGTAGAGTACAGTTCAGTAAGTTGTCAACCTCTTTCTAGCACACACCGTACAGAGAGGCCAGGGTGGAAGATACCGGTTGTAGCTGGTAGGCAGGCCACCTGGTCCGGGGGCATGGGTGTTTCCGGTTGGGACCGAGAGGGGGGCACCCCTTAGAGCGCGCGGTATAAATTTGATCCCATGCTACGCGAGGTTGTAGCCTCCCCACTTAGAGTTTTGCTTGACAGGTGTCGTGGGTGATTCCAGACACCGGTGAGTTAAGCTGGTGTGTGCAAGTTAGGTGTGTTTTCAACAAAAAGACCGTAGACGGAATTAGTCCCGATGGACTAAAGAAATCCGTTACTCGTGGGTAAAGAGTACACCCTCTGCAGAGAATAAACCTATTCGAATAGCCGTGTCCATGGTTAAGGATTACAGTCTGGGATGGGTCAGGTGTCGGTCTTAGTGTCGGTCTTCGGAGGTGAAATTGTTAACCAGAACTGGAACAACATGGATTGTGACTTGTGACTTATGATGATTATGATTATTATTATTGTTGACTAACCCGTGATATTATTGTTATTATCGAGTATCTCTGGGATGGTTCTACCTCCGGGATATTCACTATGATTGTTTATTTTAAAGCCCTTTTATGTGGTGTCGCTCAGACGCCCGACTGTGGCATTTCTCTTAAAGCCCTTTATGTGGTGTCGCTCAGACGCCCGACTGTGGCATTTCTTTTAAAGCCCTTTATGTGGTGTCGCTCAGACGCCCGACTGTGGCATTTCTTTTAAAGCCCTTTATGTGGTGTCGCTCAGACGCCCGACTGTGGCATTTCTTTTAAAGCCCTTTATGTGGTGTCGCTCAGACGCCCGACTGTGGCATTTCTTTTAAAGCCCTTTATGTGGTGTCGCTCAGACGCCCGACTGTGGCATTTCTTTTAAAGCCCTTTATGTGGTGTCGCTCAGACGCCCGACTGTGGCATTTCTCTTAAAGCCCTTTATGTGGTGTCGCTCAGACGCCCGACTGTGGCATTGTTTGTTATTTCATACATTCTAATACTACTATGTTATTGCACTTTTATAAATAACTTGCTTGCACGCATCAGAGTTTTATTTATCTTTTGTGACTGACGTCATGAGCATAAAATATTTTCAGCACATCATTGTTATATTATACCTGTGTTCGTAATGTTTGCGAGTACATTCAAAGTACTCACTGGCTTGTCCCTGGCTATTGTCTTGGCCAGATTTTCTTGCACGGGGAGGAGCGACGCGATGACAGCCCCGGAACCTAAGCAACGATGATAGCAGCCTCGTGAAGATAGGAGTTAACCTGGTCAGCTGTTCCTGTGGGAATTGGAGTCCCATAGACACTGATGATCCACAAACCGCTTCCGCCATCAACCACTAGAAACCATTTGTTGTACTCACAGGCCAGAATGGTCTTGTACTACATATCTTGTATTTTACTTGGAATTTCTGTATCAAGTTGGAGCCTCATCAGCTAACAGTAATCCTGGGGCTGATGAGGACGACAGTCTTTTTCTGGAAATTTATACCCGGAAAAACCGGTCGTGACAGACTTGGTATCAGAGCCAGGCTGACCATTGGCTAATCCTATCTTAGCCAGGTCGAAAAAACTTAGGCAAACCAACCCACCAGACCATAACCAAACCCCAGCCAAAGCTTCTCGTACAAGATAGCCACCCAGTGACCCCGACACTTTTGGCAGTCGGTGCCCAACGTATCAACCTAGCCTGTCGGTCATGCACCGGTAGCCAGCACCAAGGTGTCTCATTCGCAAGCGTGCGAAGGAAGACTCCGTTCCCTTTTACTATAAAAAGGACATGCTAGCCCCAAACCAGCACAACACAGCCTCTACCCCAAACCGAGCCACAA
Source organism: Triticum aestivum (assembly GCF_018294505.1). NCBI lineage: Eukaryota > Viridiplantae > Streptophyta > Magnoliopsida > Poales > Poaceae > Triticum > Triticum aestivum. The sequence continues at coordinate 36,711,538 of NC_057813.1, read as the reverse complement.
TACCTGGTCCCGTCGTGCACAACGAGACCACAACAACCAGCCTTGGAGGTTTTGTGACCATACTCGCAAACCTCACCCATCGTGCCTATGCGTTGGAAGAGCATTTAGCCCCGCACGTGACGAGTTATCTCCAGAGTCTCGCAGATTTAAATCCTCAGATCGCCATCGGCAGATCACGGAGGCCCGACCAGGAGAGACACATTCATTGTCTAGTCAATCCACTTTCCCCGATAGAAGAGGAGTGTATCCCTGTGACAGAGACATTTTCTCAGGGCCCCGTCTAGTAACCGTTTTCGATTTAGACGTCACTGTTATATTTATTATCGCAACTTTTATTTACGTGTTGTAACTTATGCGTGGTACCCCGAGTTTGCGCGGCAAGTAAATCTTTAGCTTCAATTAATATGAGTGATTCTGTTGCATTACTGTTTTATTCCGCATATAATCCTGGAGGGAGATTTCTTTTCCCTGATCTGCTGCATCTGCATCTTCTCACGACATGGGTTATTTTATTTCACACAGCACAACGACCACAGACACTCGACCATAATCATCCGAGCACATACACTGTTTGCAAAACTTTGCAACGGTGTTACATCTGGCTAACCACCCCCTAACAACAGTTAGCACCCGGCACACCTCACCTACTCCTCGTGATCATCACCAACGCGGAGAGCCAACACCCGAGCAGCAGCATCGCGACGATCATCAAGGATCATCGCACACAGGAGCACGGAGAACCCCAGCAGTGTCGCCAGCCCTCCGCATACCAGGATCGCGAACCAGTCCGGCATCGCCTCTGCCATTAGAGCCTCACCCGAGCTTTTGTAAGAAGAAGCGCGCGGGAGAGAGGAAGAAGAGAGAGCCAGAGGAAGAAGGAGAGACTGACAGTGGGCCCCGGTCCCACCTGTCAGCCAGAGAGAGCACTGTGCTCTCGGGTACGACCAGCGTATTGTTAAATTTAGAATTTATTCTAAATTCACGGTGTCCAGCGTAGAAACCGCTCGTTTTCATAAGCATGGATTTTTCCACACAGCGCCAGTACCACACTGTAGTTACTCACCACTTATTGCCCTCTCACTGTAGCCTCTTTTTACCGTCTGTGTAAAATGATCTTTTGACCAAGTAAAAGTGTTTTTGTTTTACAACTCTTAGCAAATCTCGAGGACGAGATTTTTTTAGGGGGGTAGTATTGTAACACCCCAAAAATTTAACCAGGTTTTAGTTATTAAAATTTTGCCAAGAGTTTAAAATTTTTGCCTGCAAGAATATATCTGTTGATTTCAAAACTTTTCTTTTAATATTAAGGAGTTTTTCCCAAGTGGATCCTTCCAAAACATATTGGACTTATTTTCCCTCTCATTTAAAAACATCCCTCAATCAGTAGATTTATTTATAAAATTATTTCACCCTGAGCTTTATTCATTAAATGACTTGTTTTAAAATTTGGAGCTCTTTTTGAACTACAACCATTTGATATATTTATCTAAAAATCCAACCAAAATTTGGAGATGTCATATGATGTTTTTAAATCACTTTTATACAAAAATATCTTTTATTCTTGAAATATTTTGAGCTCTACACCCAATTTTCTTCTCTGGTCCAGAGAGCAATTTTGCACTACAACCCTTTTAAATATTTGTTTCTAGCTTACACCAAAATTTTGGGATGTCAGTAGGAGCATACCATTTCATTATATGCAAAAATCCAGGGTTGTTCTTTGAAAATTTTGAGTGAAACAACCTCATCTTTATTCTGGCCCAACATGATGGTTTGTACAGCAACCACATTTTTAGTTGCTCCTTTATCCATGATTCCTCTTCCTACTTGTAGTCCTCCATGTTAAACTCCTAAGTCCAGGAGCATGCAACCATTGGCACATTTTTGGTTCATGAAATAATGCCCTTCACCTCCTGTCCAGATTTGAAGTTCTGCAAAACTTGCACTAGCAAGTTTATGCTTTTCACTAACTAACCTCACCAACCTCTTGTGCCTCCAAAGAGACACTGATCTGGAAGAATTTGCCCCTCCAAGACCTGCCTAGATGCCTCTGGCATTTTATCAAACACCCTGTGGGCATGGACAGATTTGGCATGATTGTAAGTTTGTGTTGTGAACTTTCCCATCTGTCCAAACCAAGTTGTCTAGTAGCCTTCTATATGTCTCTAACCTAGGCTTGTGGATTTGCATTAGCTTCCTAGCAACTTGGCTCGCCCTGGCATTTCGTCGAACGAGTGCCGTGCACGCCCAGAGCGCGAGCAGAGCGCGCGTTTTGCACGTGCTCGCGCCCGAGCCAACTCACCCCCCTGGATAAGTTTCCCCGAGCTCATCCAAATCCTCTCCCTCTCGCCACGTCACGCTAGAAGCCCCGACCGCCTCCGCGCCCCCTGCAGCGTAGCCAGCAAGCGGCTTGGCGGCACGCCCGTGGCCGCACCCGCCACCGCCATGAGCAGCACCGCCCAAACCACCACAGCGCGCCAGCTCGCCTCCTTCGACAGTGGAGTGATCGTCGTTAGCCCCTGGAGCTAGCCAGCCACCGCCACGTCGCTCTGCAGCACAGTAAGACGGTCGCCGGCGACCTTATCCGCGGCCACCGTCGGAACCGACCCCGAGCGCCTATTTAAGGAGGCCCCGAGCACGTTCCGTTCGCAGGCGGCCTCAGTACACTCCTCCAGTTCCCCCATGGCAGCCAATCGACCCGAGGAGGCCGTCTTCCTCATCTCCGGCAACTCCAGCCGCCGCCGCTGTCTCGACCATTCCGGCGCCACCAAAGCCTCCCCCTCCCCATTCTCTTCACCAGGAGCTTCCTCTCCACCTCGTGAATCCATCCCCTTGCTCGATTTCGATCGGGACTCACTGCGGGAGAAAAACCACTTTGCCCGACGACCACCGTCCGCTGTGAAGCTCGCCGCCGGCAGCTCCGTCCACCCCAGAGACCGTATCGACCACCGGAGTGACCGTCTCGATCCCCTGAACCCGCAGATGGCCTCCGTTTCCCGAACGGTGCCGCCATTCGCCGGCGAACATCGTCGGAGCTCCCGCCTCTGTTCGGCCAGAGGAAGGGGAGGGAGGGCGACTGGTCAAACATGACTAGTGGGCCCCCTGGACCCACTGTCAGTGACCCAGCCCCGCCACCACGTGACTTAAGTGAAGACGTGAAATCGCAAAGTACGTTTCCTCCGCTCCGAAAACGTATTCTTGTCTGAAACGTTTTCTTTTCTATTTTTATTTTAAAAACAGATTTTTGACCACAACTTTGACTGGCTTTATCTTTTTAAATATAACTCCAAATGAATTAATTCTTTTTCCTACCTCTCTCAAATATTGTCTAGTTTATTTTAAGATTTATTTGAAAAAATTTCAGAACAACTTTTTGTGCTGTTTTTATTTTGTGTGTTAATTCATTTATTTCTAAATAGGATTTTTGAAGAGAGGAGATATACTTTCAAAAGTTTTGAAGTACACCCTGCCTTACCACACATTGAAGGCAAGCATTCTGAACCCCGGCATAATATTTTTGTGTGTTCGATGACACGTTTATAACATCACCTCACTTCGGAGAAACTTGTTATTTCATGTGACATGATCATATGCATGGGTGCATGTTATTGATTTCCATGCTGTTGGAAATGAACACACTTGTGATGATAATCACCCTCATGTGCCTTGCATGCATACCGGCAGGAACCCGGGAAAACCTCTGCCTTGGGTAGGCATGAGTTTGTCGCCGGTCTCCGTCGGGACGGTTATGTCTGGTATGGCATGGCAAGGTGATATGAGCGGTGACTCTGTTGGTTGAAATATATTCGTTATGCTAATCATGCAGGGAATACTTAAACCTCCTGAGTCGACCGTAGATCGAGTCTTGTTCCAGTAACCCCCATACTTGTTTCGTACTACCACTCGTCTCTACAGCAAGTAGAGTACGGTTCAGTAAGTTGTCAACCTCTTTCTAGCACACACCGTACAGAGAGGCCAGGGTGGAAGATACCGGTTGTAGCTGGTAGGCAGGCCACCTGGTCCGGGGGCATGGGTGTTTCCGGTTGGGACCGAGAGGGGGGCACCCCTTAGAGCGCGCGGTATAAATTTGATCCCATGCTACGCGAGGTTGTAGCCTCCCCACTTAGAGTTTTGCTTGACAGGTGTCGTGGGTGATTCCAGACACCGGTGAGTTAAGCTGGTGTGTGCAAGTTAGGTGTGTTTTCAACAAAAAGACCGTAGACGGAATTAGTCCCGATGGACTAAAGAAATCCGTTACTCGTGGGTAAAGAGTACACCCTCTGCAGAGAATAAACCTATTCGAATAGCCGTGTCCATGGTTAAGGATTACAGTCTGGGATGGGTCAGGTGTCGGTCTTAGTGTCGGTCTTCGGAGGTGAAATTGTTAACCAGAACTGGAACAACATGGATTGTGACTTGTGACTTATGATGATTATGATTATTATTATTGTTGACTAACCCGTGATATTATTGTTATTATCGAGTATCTCTGGGATGGTTCTACCTCCGGGATATTCACTATGATTGTTTATTTTAAAGCCCTTTATGTGGTGTCGCTCAGACGCCCGACTGTGGCATTTCTTTTAAAGCCCTTTATGTGGTGTCGCTCAGACGCCCGACTGTGGCATTTCTTTTAAAGCCCTTTATGTGGTGTCGCTCAGACGCCCGACTGTGGCATTTCTTTTAAAGCCCTTTATGTGGTGTCGCTCAGACGCCCGACTGTGGCATTTCTTTTAAAGCCCTTTATGTGGTGTCGCTCAGACGCCCGACTGTGGCATTTCTTTTAAAGCCCTTTATGTGGTGTCGCTCAGACGCCCGACTGTGGCATTTCTTTTAAAGCCCTTTATGTGGTGTCGCTCAGACGCCCGACTGTGGCATTTCTCTTAAAGCCCTTTATGTGGTGTCGCTCAGACGCCCGACTGTGGCATTGTTTGTTATTTCATACATTCTAATACTACTATGTTATTGCACTTTTATAAATAACTTGCTTGCACGCATCAGAGTTTTATTTATCTTTTGTGACTGACGTCATGAGCATAAAATATTTTCAGCACATCATTGTTATATTATACCTGTGTTCGTAATGTTTGCGAGTACATTCAAAGTACTCACTGGCTTGTCCCTGGCTATTGTCTTGGCCAGATTTTCTTGCACGGGGAGGAGCGACGCGATGACAGCCCCGGAACCTAAGCAACGATGATAGCAGCCTCGTGAAGATAGGAGTTAGCCTGGTCAGCTGTTCCTGTGGGAATTGGAGTCCCATAGATACTGATGATCCACAAACCGCTTCCGCCATCAACCACTAGAAACCATTTGTTGTACTCACAAGCCAGAATGGTCTTGTACTACATATCTTGTATTTTACTTGGAATTTCTGTATCAAGTTGGAGCCTCATCAGCTAACAGTAATCCTGGGGCTGATGAGCACGACGGTCTTTTTCTGGAAATTTATACCCGGAAAAACCGGTTGTGACAGATGACAGAATAGTTTGGATGTCTGAAGGTACAAGGTACCAATCTACTATTGAAGAATGGGCCAATCTGATCAATGCACCAAAGGAGAAAGAGGATGACTTGGATGTCTATGTCAGGAAGAAGATGGATCACAACACTAGGGCACACATGTACAAGGAGATCCCAGATGATGCTGTTGAAACTCACAAGTTTGGATCTGTACATTTCCTTCTGTCAGGACTGCCAACCATCAATTGGATCCTCAGGCACACACTCTTGCCCAAGTCAGGTGATCATAACATGATCAGAGGCCATGCTATCAATCTGCTACACTTATTTGATGTGCCTCAAAAGTTCAAAGTCATGAGCCTCATTGTTGAAACTATCAAGAGGACAGCTGTAGACCAGAAGAGAAGTTATGGGTATGCCCCACAGATCCAGGAGCTGATTAACTCCAAGATGGGCACTGGCACTTACTTGTTGGACAAGGAACACATGCCTATCTATCCAGACTTTGAGGACAACCAAGTGGTTATGGATGAAAATGAACCATCTTCAGTGCAAGCACAAGCAAAGAAGGAGAAGGCAAGGACTGAGAAGGCTGCCAAGATGCCAACAATTGATGAGGCATCTGAGTACTTCCTGAAGAGAAAACAAGACCAGCTTGGTTACTTGATAGCATACACTATAAGGATTGAGAAAGGGTTGGCCACCCTGACTCAAAACCAGGAGAGCCTGAAAAGGATCATGGAGCAGAAGTTCTATGACTTAGATGTGAAAGTAACTGAGATCCAGTCTGTTGTTGAGCAACTCCAAGATGACATGCGGGAGAGGAAGGGCAAGACAACCAATGAGGCATTTGCTAGAGTGCCTAGAGCTCAGAGATCAGCTGTTGTGCCTGTGACAGACACAAGAGCAACATCATCTGCACCTGCTACAGCTTCAGTGTCACCAGCTCCAGCATCTACTCCACCAGCTCCAACTTCATCAACTGATGCCTTCGTCCTTGGAGTCATATCTACACCACCACATCAAGACCAAGCCTGAGAGACGACATAGTACTATGCATTTTCTAGGAACTTTTTGGTAACTTTTTGCCAAAGGGGGAGAAAAATGTATAGATCATAGGCTTCAAGAGAGAGAGTTTGCTTTTGTTCTCTCTTGTCTTTGTGGTTTAACTTTATTTGCTTTCGCTTGCTTGAGATACTTTATTGCCTGTGTGATACAATGATGATCATGTGTTTGATCATATGCTACATTAATGCTTGTTGAATGACATTATCCTTTTTATCTCTATATGATCATTCACTTTGCTTGGTGATGAGTGCATGTATTTTGAATATTATCATTTTTGAGCGCTCCACCAAGATGTATGTGACATGGGAGAGTAACTCATGAACCTAACTCTATGTGAATTTGCAGTCCAAAGAAAATCTTAAACTATGCACAAATTTAGGGGGAGCTCTCACATTTCACATACTTCTCAAAGCGACGATGTTTTTCAATCTTATTATATTTTATCGAAGCTTTGATCTATATGTTGTCATCAATTACCAAAAAGGGGGAGATTGAAAGTGTAACTATCCCTAGGTGGTTTTGGTAATTCCTAACAACATATAGCTCATTGAGCTAATACTATTCCAAGACAATTATTTCAGGAAAGCTCAATGAATGGCATGGCATCGATGAGAAAAGTGGATCCCTCAAAATGCTAAGGATAAAAGGGTTGCCTCAAGCTTCAAGCTCAAGACTCTACATTTTATATTTTAGTGATCCAGGATCACATTGTGTCTATAGGAAAAGCCAATACTATCAAGGAGGGATGAGGTGTTGCTTAATGAGTCTCTTGCTTCATAGTGCTTAGTGATATGCTCCAAAACCCTCAACTACTTTCCCACATCCACATATGACCTAAACCTAAAGTCCAACTCGGCCCCACCGATTCTTTCTATCCGGTGCCACCGAGTTCAAATGTCATAGCCACTGCCACAAACCCTAGGCAAATCGGTCTCACCGATAGGGATCTCGGTCTCACCGAGATGGGATTCTAATCTCTCTGTTTCCCTTCGTAACGTTTCGGTCTCACCGAGATGAGCAATCGGTCCCACTGAGATTGCAATGTAAACTCTCTGTTTCCTTTTTGTAACATTTCGGTCTCACCGAAAAGAGCGAACCGGTCCCACCGAGTTTACCTAACCAACTCTCTGGCTAGCTTATTACCAAATTCGGTCTCACCGAGTTTGTGTAATCGGTCTCATCGAGATTACGTTATGCCCTAACCCTAACCATATCGGTCCTACCGAGTTGCATGTCGGTCCCACCGAAAACCCTAACGGTCACTAGGTTTACTAAATCGGTCTGATCGAGTTTGTTGATTCGGTCCCACCGAGATTGGTAAATTGTGTGTAATGGTTAGATTTTTTCTGGAGGCTATATATACCCCTACACCCCCTCTTCATTCGTGGAGAGAGCCATCAGAACAAACCTACACTTCCAACTTACCATTTTTGAGAGAGAACCACCTACTCATGTGTTGAGACCAAGATATTCCATTCCTACCATATGAATCTTGATCTCTAGCCTTCCCCAAGTTGCTTTCCACTCAAATCTTCTTTCCACCAAATCCAAATCATGTGAGAGAGAGTTGAGTGTTGGGGAGACTATCATTTGAAGCACAAGAGCAAGGAGTTCATCATCAACACACCATTTGTTACTTCTTGGAGAGTGGTGTCTCCTAGATTGGCTAGGTGTCACTTGGGAGCCTCCGACAAGATTGTGGATTTGAACCAAGGAGTTTGTAAGGGCAAGGAGATCGCCTACTTCGTGAAGATCTACCGCTAGTGAGGCAAGTCCTTCGTGGGTGACGGCCATGGTGGGATAGACAAGGTTGCTTCTTCATGGACCCTTCTTGGGTGGAGCCCTCCGTGGACTCGCGCAGCCGTTACCCTTCGTGAGTTGAAGTCTCCATCAACGTGGATGTACGATAGCACCACCTATCAGAACCACGGCTCAAAAATCACCGTGTCTCCAAATTGCGTTTGAAATCTCCAAACCCTTCCCTTTACATTCTTGCAAGTTGCATGCTTTATTTTCCGCTGCTCATATACTCTTTGCATGCTTGCTTGAATTGTGTTAAGATTGCTTGACTTGTGCTAAGTTTGCTAAAATCTGCCAAAGACTAAAATTGGGAAAAGGTTATGTTTTTATTTGGTCAAGTAGTCTAATCACCCCCTCTCTAGACATACTTCAAGATCCTACAGGTTCCAATAACGTTGTGGTTCCTCGACGGCCTTGGCACAAATCTCCACACCTTGTTGTACTCGAAGTTGTTGAGTTCTTCATGCATGGCATTGAGCCAATCCGAATCTTTGAGCGCCTCATAGACCTTTTGAGGTTCAACACAAGAGACAAACGCGTGATGTCCACAATAGTTTGCTAATTGTCTATGAGTGCTTACCCCCTTTCTTAGACTTCCAACCACGTTTTCCATGAGATGACCTTGGGTGGTGAGCTTGGAAGCAATCTTTGCGGCACGATCCATGAGATGACCTTGGGTGGTGAGCTTGGAAGCAATCTTTGCGGCACGATGCTCTAATTCCTCCTCTGATGTGGAAGGAGGAGGGTTGACTTGATTATCTTGAGCGCCGTCTTGAGCTTGTTCTAGATCTTGAGGTTGCTCTTGATCTTGAACTTGCTCGAGGGGGAGAACTTGACCTTGGGAATCATTTGGTGGTTCACTACCATCTTGAGGTTGATCTTGCCCTTGGTCTTGTTCACGAGGTTGAGGTCCTTCACTTTGTTCTTTGGAAGCGTGTGGGTCTTGGGGAGGTGATGGCTCCACTTGAGTGGAGCATTGTCCTTCTCCTTCGGCCACAAGGGGTTCCTCAATGGGTAGGATATGACCCACACCCATTCTTCTTATGGCTTGGGGAGATTTCATCACCTACATCACAAGTACCACTTTGCTCCACTTGGGAGCCGTTATTTTTCATCAAACTCCATGTTACACGTCTCCTCAATGAGTCTGGTGGCTTGTTGAGGACACGGTAAGCATGAGAGTCTGTAGCATAACCAACAAATATGCCCTCATAAGCTCTAGCCTCAAATTTAGACAAACGAACACCTTTCTTGAGAATGAAACACTTACACCCGAACACCCGGAAGTACTTGAGGTTGGGCTTGTTACCGGTAAGTATTTCATAAGGAGTCTTGTTCAAGCCTTTGCGGAAATAGAGCCGATTTGATGCATGACATGATGTGTTGATGGCTTCAGCCCAAAAGTTGTATGGAGACTTGAACTCCGCCATCATGGTCCTTGCCGCATCCATCAACGTCCGGTTCTTCCTCTCTGCGACACCATTTTGTTGAGGGGTATAGGGTGCAACATACTGATGCTTGATCCCCTCATCACTAAGAAACTCATCCAAGGTGTAGTTCTTGAATTTGGTGCCGTTGTCACTTCTTATTGTCAAGATCTTTGCATCATGTTGACGTTGAGCTTCATTTGCAAAGTCGATGACGGTTTGCTGAGTTTCACTCTTCCTCTTGAAGAAATATACCCAAGTGCACCTTGAATAATCATCCACAATCACCAAGCAATACTTTATACCCCCAAGACTATCAAAGTATGGAGGCCCAAAGAGGTCCATGTGAAGGATCTCCAAGGGTCTCTTCGAGTAGATGATAGTCGTGGGAGGGTGAGCCTTCTCATGAAGCTTTCCTTCGATACACGCATTGCAAGTACGATCTTTGGCAAAACTAACATTTGTTAGTCCACAAACATGGTCCCCCTTGAGAAGACTTTGCAAAGATCTCATATTGACATGGGCTAAACGGTGATGCCAAAGCCATCCCACATCAACTTTAGCCATTAGGCATGTCGCGGTCTTAGTGGGTCGCTCTGAAAAGTTAAACACATAGAGACCGTTCTCGACATGCCCAACAAAGGCTACTTTAAGAGTCTTGCTCCACAAGAGGGCCACGGTATCAATATCAAAGAAGGTGGCAAAGCCCATGAGTGCAAGTTGACGAACGGAAAGTAAATTGTATGCAAGGGACTCAACAAGCATGACTTTCTCGATCGTTAGATCATGAGAAATGACAACCTTACCAAGACCCAATACCTTAGAAGATGAGGCATCACCCCACTCGACATTGGTGGGCATAGATGGGATCTTTTGCACGTCCACCACCAAGTCCTTGCTCCCGGTCATATGATTTGTTGCTCCACTATCGAGCAACCATGATCCCCCACCGGAAGCAAACACCTACAAGAGATCAATGCTTAGTTTTAGGTACCATTTAGTAATGGGTCCTTTGATGTTAGTAACAAGGGTCTTAGGAACCCAAATAGACCATTCAATGTACTCATAAGGAGAACCAACAAATTTAGCATAAAATGCCCATCACTAGCACGGCACAACACATAAGAAGGGTTAAAGTCGTCGGCTTTGTTGGAGGAGGTGGTTTTGCCCTTTTTGACATCAACACCCTTCACATTGTTCTTCTTCTCCTTAGGAGCACCCTCTCCCTCTTTCACAAAGGTTTGCTTGAGAGGAGGAGGTCATTTGGTCTTGTCGTTCTTCTTCTTGTTCTTGGACTTGGGTGCGAACCCAATTCCCTCCTTGGCCACAACTTCCTTTTGATTGCTCAAAAGGTCATTGAGGTTCTTCTCATCTTGAATGCATGTCACAAGGCCTTTCTCAAGTTGATCCTTCAATTTGGCATTCTCCTCCACAAGATGCACATGCTCACAACACGGGTTAGTGGCATATGCATTATCGATTAATACCATATGAGGAAAGGTGGCCTTTTCCTTGGTTAGCCTAACTTGGAGTTGAGCATGAGACTCCTTGAGGTTTGCATGAGCACCCTTCAAGACCTTGTGGGCCTTGTCAAGTACATCAAACTCCTCCTTGAGTCTAGCATGATCAACCCCAAGTTTAGCCTTCTTGGAAGTTAGCACACGAGACACAACAAGAGCATGATCAAGATCTTTCTTTAACTTGGCATGGTCATCGTTGTGTGACTCCTCAAGAGCCAAACGATGCCCACGCTCTTCCTCAAGAGCATTAGAGAGATCCGATATCTCATCGGCATAGTCACGACTATGACCTTCCATCTTAGAGATAGTTTCTTCGTGAGCCTCGATCATGTCATTGGCTTCACCAAGTTGTTCCAAGAGAGCAACAAAGTGCTTCTTGGATTTACCCTTGAGCTTACTCATAAAAGACTTAAATTCATTTACTTCCTCATTAGACCCCTCATTTTCACCAATGCCATCCGTCAAAGAGGGATTAGAAATGATGGTGGTTTTTGTTGGAAATATGCCCTAGAGGCAATGATAAATGGATTATTATTATATTTCCTTGTTCATGATAATTGTCTTTTATTCATGCTATAATTGTATTATCCGGAAATCGTAATACACGTGTGGATACATAGACCACAATACGTCCCTAGTAAGCCTCTAGTTGACTAGCTCGTTGGTCAACAGATAGTCATGGTTTCCTGACTATGGACATTAGATGTCATTGACAACGGGATCACGTCATTAGGAGAATGACGTGATGGACAAGACCCAATCCTAAGCATAGCACAAGATCGTGTAGTTCGTTTTGCTAGAGCTTTTTCCAATGTCAAGTATCTCTTCCTTAGACCATGAGATCGTGTAACTCCCGGATACCGTAGAAGTGCTTTGGGTGTACCAAACGTCACAACGTAACTGGGTGACTATAAAGGTGCACTACAGGTATCTCCGAAAGTGTCTGTTGGGTTAACACGGATCGAGACTGGGATTTGTCACTCCGGATTACGGAGAGGTATCACTGGGCCCACTCGGTAGTGCATTATCATAATGAGCTCAAAGTGACTAAGTGTCTGGTCACGGGATCATGCATTACGGTATGAGTAAAGTGACTTGCCGGTAACGAGCTTGAACGAGGTATTGGGATACCGACGATCGAGTCTCGGGCAAGTAACATACCGTCTAACAAAGGGAATAGTATACAGGGTTGATTGAATCCTCGACATCGTGGTTCATCCGATGACATCATCGAGGAGCATGTGGGAGCCAACATGGGTATCCAGATCCCGCTGTTGGTTATTGACCGGAGAGCCGTCTCGGTCATGTCTGCATGTCTCCCGAACCCGTAGGGTCTACACACTTAAGGTTCGGTGACGCTAGGGTTATAAGGAAGACTTGTATGTGATTACCGAATGTTGTTCGGAGTCCCGGATGAGATCCCGGACATCACGAGGAGTTCCGGAAGGGTCCGGAGGTAAAGATTTATATATGGGAAGTTGTCATGCGGACGCCGGAAAGTTTCGGGGGCATATCGGTATTGTACCGGGGCCACCGGAAGGGTTCCGGGGGTCCACCGGGAGGGGCCACCCCTCTTGGTGGGTCACATGGGGCCGCGTGGGGCAGGGAGCCAGCCCCTGGAGGGCTGGGCGCCCCCCCTTGGGCCCATGCGCCTAGGGTTGGGGGGGGGGACCCTAGTGGGGGCGCACCCCCCTTGCTTGGGGGGCAAGCCCCCCTCCCTGGCCTCCGCCCCCCCTCTAGATCTCATCTAGAGGGGGCCGCCCCCCTTCCCCCTTCCCCTATAAATAGAGGGGCGAGGGGAGGGCTGAATACCAGATCCAAGGCGCAGCCCCTCCCCTCCCCAACACCTCTCCTCCTCCGTTGTGCGCTTGGCGAAGCCCTGCCGGAGTACTGCCTCTCCACCATCATCACGCCGTCGTGCTGCTGCTGGAGCCTTCTTCCTCAACCTCTCCTTCCACCTTGCTGGATCAAGAAGGAGGAGACGTCATCCGTACCATACGTGTGTTGAACGCGGAGGTGCTGTCCGTTCAGCACTTGGTCATCGGTGGTCTGAATCACGGCGAGTACGACTCCATCATCACTGTTCCCTCGAACGCTTCCGTACGCGATCTACAAGTGGTATGTAGATGCAATCTCTCTCCCATGACTCGTTGCTTAGATGAACTCATAGATGGATCTTGGTGAAACCGCAGGAAAAATTTTAATTTTCTGCAACGTTCTTCAACAGTGGCATCATGAGCTAGGTCTATGCGTAGTTCTCTATTGCACGAGTAGAACACAATTTTGTTGTGGGCGTAGATCTTGTCAACTTGCTTGCCGCTACTAGTCTTATCTTGCTTCAGCGGTATTGTGGGATGAAGTGGCCTGGACCAACCTTACACGTACGCTTACGTGAGACCGGTTCCACCGACTGACATGCACTAGTTGCATAAGGTGGCTGGCGGGTGTCTGTCTCTCCCACTTTAGTTGGAGCGGATTCGATGAAAAGGGTCCTTGAGGGAGTCCTGGATTAGGGGGTGTCCGGATAGCCGGACTACCATCATCAGCCGAACTATCATCGGCCGGACTATCATCATCGACCGGACTCCAAGACTATGAAGATACAAGATTGAAGACTTCGTCCCGTGTCCGGAGGGGACTTTCCTTGGCGTGGAGGGAAAGCTTGGCGATACGGATACGTAGATCTCCTACCATTGTAACCGACTCTATGTAACCCTAGCCCTCTCCGGTGTCTATATAAACCGGATGGCTCTAGTCCGTAGGACACAACAACAACCATTACAATCATACCATAGGCTAGCTTCTAGGGTTTAGCCTCCTTGATCTCGTGGTAGATCCACTCTTGTAAACATCCACAGTATCAATATCAATCAAGCAGGACGTAGGGTTTTACCTCCATCAAGAGGGCCCGAACCTGGGTAAAACATCGTGTCCCTTGTCTCCTGTTACCATCCGCCTAGACGCACAGTTCGGGACCCCCTACCCGAGATCCGCCGGTTTTGACACCGACATTGGTGCTTTCATTGAGAGTTCCTCTGTGTCGTCACCGATAGGCTTGATGGCCTCTTCAATCGACAACGACGCAGTCCTGGGTGAGACTTTTCTCCCCGGATATTCGGCGGCTTCGCACTGCGGGCCAACTCACTTGGCCATCTGGAGCAGATCGAAAGCTACGCCCCTGGCCGTCAGGTCAGGTTTGGAAGCCTAAACTTCACGGCCGATATCCGCGGGGACTTGATCTTCGATGGATCTGAGCCACAGCCGAGCGTGCCGCGCTGTCACGATGGGCACGACCTAACTCTGCCGCCGGACAGCACCTTGGAGGCCGCACACGAATCCGCTCCGACCCATAGTCCGGAGCCGATCGCTCAGATCGAGGACGGATGGCTGGACACCGCCTCGGGAGCTGCAACTTCTACGGCGATGGAGCCGAACACTTACCTTGTCCCGCATAAAGCTCATGACTCCGAGGTGCCGGACTCCCTGCCGGACTCCGAACCTCCTGCGCCCCTGCCAGTCGAATCCGATTGGGCGCCGATCATGGAATTCACCGCTGCGGACATCTTTCAGCACTCACCCTTCGGCGATATCTTAAATTCGCTGAAGCATCTCTCGCTATCCGGAGAGCCCTGGCCGAACTACGGCCAGGATGGTTGGGACGCGGACGACGAAGAAATTCAGAGCCCACCCACCACCCACTTCGTAGCCACCGTCGACGATCTAACCGACGTACTCGACTACGACTCCGAAGACATCGACGGTATGGACGACGATGCCGGAGACTATCAAGAACCAGTGCCTACAGGACACTGGAAGACCACCTCGTCATACGACATATACATGGTGGACACCCCAAAAGATGGGGACGGCGAAGAAGCAACGGAGGCCGATTCCTTAAAGAAACAGCCCAAGCGCCGACGTCAGCGGCGCCGCTCTAAATCCCGCCACAGCAAGAATGGAGATTCCGGCACAGGAGATAATAACACCCCGGAAAGTGCCGAAGACAACCCCCTCTAGCACGACCCAGCGCAGGAGGAGGCAGAAGCAAGCCCTCACGAGAGGGCGGCAGACGAAGAGGTTGAGGATGATAATTACTTACCTCCCTCCGGAGACGAGGCAAGCCTCGACGACGACGAATTCGTCGTGCCTGAGGATCCCGTCGAACAAGAGCGTTTCAGACGCAGGCTAATGGCCACGGCAAACAGCCTAAAGAAAAAGCAGCAACAGCTTCAAGCTGATCAAGACCTACTGGCCGACAGATGGACCGAGGTCCTCGCGTCCGAAGAGTATGAACTCGAACGCCCCTCCAAAAGTTACCCAAAACGCAAGTTGCTCCCCCGACTAGAGGAGGAAGCGTACAAACCTGCATCACCAGCGCACAATACGGCAGACCGACCACCTCGTGGCCGCGACAGAGAGGCGTGCAAGCCCTCCACCAAAACCGTACCCCGGCATCGCTCAAAAAGCATGAAGCCACGGGGGAACGCGCCGGACTTGCGGGATATATTGGAGGACAAGGCAAGACAATCCAGATCTATCTATGGATCACGTGGGCGCCCCAAGACCCACGACGAATACCGTCGCGCCGGATACAACTACTCCGGCCGGGCCGAACACAGCAGACAACGCTCTCTCGAGCTACGTCGCGATATTGCTCAATACAGAGGCGCCGCACACCCACTATGCTTCACTGACGAAGTAATGGATCATCAAATCCCTGAAGGGTTTAAACCCGTTAATATCGAATCCTACGATGGCACAACAGACCCCGCGGTTTGGATTGAGGATTATCTCCTCCATATACATATGGCCCGCGGCGACGATCTTCACGCCATCAAATATCTCCCGCTCAAGCTTAAAGGACCAGCTCGGCATTGGCTTAACAGCCTGCCCGCAGAGTCAATTGGATGCTGGGAAGACCTGGAAGCCGCATTCCTCGACAACTTCCAGGGCACGTATGTGCGACCACCGGACGCAGATGACCTAAGCCACATAATCCAGCAGCCAGACGAATCGGCCAGGCAATTCTGGACACGGTTCTTAACAAAGAAAAATCAAATCGTCGACTGTCCGGATGCAGAGGCCCTCGCTGCCTTCAAACATAACATCCGCGACGAGTGGCTGGCCCGGCACCTAGGACAGGAAAAGCCGAAATCCATGGCAGCCCTCACATCACTCATGACCCGCTTCTGTGCGGGAGAGGATAGCTGGCTAGCTCGCAGCAACAACCTCAGCAAAAACGCTGGCAGTCCGGATACCAAGGACCGCAATGGCAGGTCGCGTCGAAACAAAAACAAACGCCGCATTAACGGCGACAGCAATGAGGATACGGCAGTCAACGCCGGATTCCGAGGCTCCAAGCCCGGTCAACGGAAGAAGCCATTCAAAAGAACCACTCCGGGCCCGTCCAATTTGGACCGAATACTCGACCGCTCCTGTCAAATACATGGAACCCCGAAAAGCCAGCTAACCACACCAACAGAGATTGTTGGGTATTCAAGCAGGCAGGCAAATTAATCGCCGAAAACAATGACAAGGGGCTACACAGCGATGACGAGGAAGAGACCCGGCCGCCGAACAACAGAGGACAAAAGGGATTCCCCCCTCAAGTTCGGACGGTAAACATGATATACGCAACGCATATACCCAAGAGGGAGCGGAAGCGTGCACTAAGGGACGTATACGCGATGGAGCCAGTCGCCCCAAAATTCAACCCATGGTCCTCTTGCCCGATCACTTTCGATCGAAGAGACCATCCGACCAGTATCCGCCATGGCGGATTCGCCGCATTGGTTTTAGACCCAATCGTCGATGGATTTCACCTCACGAGAGTCCTGATGGACGGCGGCAGTAGCCTGAACCTGCTTTATCAGGATACAGTGCGCAAGATGGGCATAGACCCTTCAAGGATTAAACCTACAAAGACAACCTTCAAAGGCGTCATACCAGGTGTCGAGGCCAGTTGTACAGGCTCAGTCACACTGGAAGTGGTCTTCGGATCCCCGGATAATTTCCGAAGCGAGGAGTTAATCTTCGACATAGTCCCGTTCCGCAGTGGCTATCACGCTCTGCTCGGACGAACCGCGTTCGCAAAATTCAACGCGGTGCCGCATTATGCATACCTTAAGCTCAAGATGCCAGGCCCTCGTGGAGTCATCACGGTCAATGGAAACACGGAACGCTCCCTCCGAACGGAGGAACATACAGCGGCTCTCGCGGCAGAAGTACAGAGCAGCCTTTTAAGGCAATTTTCGAGTCCGGCCGTTAAACGACCGGACACGGCCAAACGCGCCCGGAGCAACATCAACCAAGACCACCTGGCACGTTCCGAGCACGCGTAGCAATGCGGCCTCAACCCCAGCCCTCGCACAATTGTAAGACAAACTCTCCGCGTACATAATTACGCCCTGGAGATACCATGGGCATAGGGGGAGAGGCACAACCACAACAGACCCAGAGTGCGGTTCGACCACACCAGGGGCTCCCAAGTGTGTCGCTCTTTTTATCTTTTATTTCTCTCTTTTTTATACAGAACTCTGTCCGGCGGCGAACCTGCCGAACTCATGATGCAACAGCCAGGGAGGGACAAAGGCTGCGACGAACACTCAGGTGGTCTCCATTACGAGCATTAAATTTGTTAAATACACCATTCCGCGGCCTACCCCTGGAGGGAGACGCCTTTAATTCGTCCAATCCCTTGCTTTCCGCACTATTTGTATCATTCCGCACTCATAGCAGATCTTCTCGAATAAAATGCAGCACTTTTTGCCCATAATTGCATTACCTTATATATATATATGTTCATTTACGACATGTTGCATCCGTACATTTTGGTACGGCCAAATACACCAGGGGCTTATGTTCCCCGCATTATGGTGTGATAAAGTCCGAACACTTTCACAAGTGCGGCACCCCGAACTTATAGCATTATATGAATCGGCTCCGAATCATGTCTTGGGTCAATAGTTGGGTTTGCCCGGCTCCCATGTTTGGCACCTTACGTTCCGTTCTATCGGCTAAGGTAGCACTGGGAGAACCACTGCGATTGCGCCCCGGTTGAGCCGGGTTAACGCCTCAGTGGAGAAAGCTAAAACTGACTGTCATGATAAGGCGAGAGACTGGTCGCTGTTCGAGAGGTCCTTTCGGGTCCTTAAAGACCTACGCCGCTTCGAGCGAAGTTCCGGATAATGTCCGACGAAGGCGTGGATAGCGCCCCGAATTCGGTCTTCCGAATACTAGGGGCTTCGCCGAAATTTAAAATTATAGAATTCTATGGCTAAGTGAGAGTGTTCAAGCACTATAAGTCCGGTTGCCTTGTTCGTTGTGTTGAGCGCCTCCCTAGATGGACCCAAAAATGGGAACAAGAGTGCTCAAGTTTATCCCGAACACCCCAGCACTCGTGGCATGGGGGCTGAAGCCGACGACTTGCCATCTCTCAGATTTAATAAACGGCCGCACAGAAGGTAATATTTTAAATTAACAAGCGTTGCTTAGCGCATATGAACAAAGTTTTCAGCGCACAGGATAACACATTGCGAATTTACTCAATAATTACATCCCTGGGGCACTCATCCGCAATCTTGCGGGCACCCTTCAGGACAGTCTTATAGTACATCTCGGGCGTACGATATTCCTTGCCCGCTGGTGGCGCGTCAGTGATTAGCTTCTCCGCATCCAGCTTGCCCCAATGCACCTTTGCGCGGGCAAGGGCCCGACGAGCACCTTCAATACAGGCGGAGCGCTTGATAACCTCCACCCAGGGGCACGCATCCACCAACCGTCGCACGAGGCCGAAGTAGCTCCCAGGCATGGCCTCTCCAGGCCACAGCCGGACTATGAGGCCCTTCATGGCCTGCTCGGCCACCTTGTGGAGCTCGACCAGCTGCTTCAGCTGGTCGCTAGGGGGCACCGGATGGCCGGCCTCAGCATACTGAGACCAGAAGACCTTCTCCGTTGAGCTCCCCTCCTCGGCTCGGTAGAATGCGGCGGCATCAGACACGCTGCGAGGCAGATCTGCAAACGCCCCTGGAGAGCTCCGAATTCGGGTAAGTAACACGTAATTTACATTCACATGCTTGCTTTGCATGAAAAATGCCTTACCCGCCGCTATCTTCCTCACCAACTCAATCTCCTGAAGGGACTTATGGGCATCGGCCTTGGCAGTCTTGGCACTTTCGAGAGCCGAGGCAAGCTCGGACTCTCGAGTCTTTGAGTCACGCTCCAAACTCTCATGCTTTTCCATGAGAGCCTGGAGCTCTTGCCGAACCACCGCCACCCGCGCCTCCTGCTTTTCTCGCTCTGCCCGTTCCGCGGCCGCATTGCGTTCGGCCGCGGACACGGCCTCCTTCAGGGTCGCCACCTCGTTCGTGGCCCCTGCAGTACCCATGTTATCCTTGTTATTTTTTGTTGCAACCTAAATCCTTTTCTGTAAGGTACAAGTTCAAAGTGGTGTTACTCACCTTCTTTGTCCTGGAGCTGCTTCTTGGCGCGGCCGAGCTCTTGCTCGGACCGCTCGAGCTCCTGCTTCAAAGCACCGACCTCCGCAGTCAGTGCGGCAGAGGTCAGCAGCGCAGCCTGCAACCCATATTGACATAATTTTTTAGCAACCCTGCGTATATCTTCTTTTTTTCAGATCCTCAGTCCGGCTTTTCTTTCCGAACACCGAACCGAGCATCAGGGGCTACTGTCTATGCGGTATTACATTGCATATTTTTAACTTCTTACCTCAAAGCCTGATAGAAGGCTACTGCAGGCTTCGGTCAGCCCGCTCTTGGCAAGCTGTACCTTCTGAATCACCGCACTCATAATAGTGCGGTGTTCTTCCTCGATGGAAGCGCTCTGGAGCGCCTCCAACAAATTGTCCGGCGCCTCCGGTTGGACGGAAGCCGCCGGCGTCACGGTCTTGCCCTTCGTGCGAAGGGGCCGCCGGCCGGACTCCGGAACCACTGCGGGTTCTGATGTGGAGTCCGGCGCAAAGTCCGGGAGGCCGCCTTGTGGCGCCTCCGGAGCCTCCCCCTGATGGGTCCCTTCTTGGGATCCCACCTCGGCGTCCTCGGTGTCGCGAGGGGTGGAGGCGGTCGGGATGGAGTCTACATCCGACGGAGCCAACGACCCGCTCGATGAAGCGGGGAGATCATCATTGGCCGGACTACAGGCAGCATGCGGCATCAGAATGACACTATGTGACGCAGAAAAAGAAATTATAAATCATTCAGGAATCCGGATACTTACGATCTCGCCGGAGGCCTGGCCCTTGAAGGCCATTCTTCCTCGCCAACGTTGATGTTGGCGGAGCTGTCCGGGGGAATAGTCCTTCCCCTCTTGGACCCTTCGGCCTCCCCTGTTGGGGAAGCCTTCCTCTTCCTCTCTCCCTCCTCTGGGAGAGAGTCCTCTTTCTCCTCCTCGTTTTCGGGGGAGGAGTCCGCCCCGGAGTCGTCGGACACCTGAAAACGGGAACTCTTTCGAGCACCCGTGGCCTCCTTCTTGGCCTTCTTCTCCGGCACCACGTGCGGTGCCGGAACCAGCAGCCTCGCTAGACGGGCGTCTACTGGGTTTTCTGGCATAGGAGCCGGGCAGATAATCTGCTCCGCCTTCCTCATCCAGTCCTGTCAAAGGAAAAGGGGAAATTAAAACCCGCATAGAGTCAAACTATGAAAAGCAAGTGTCCCGTAAAGGGGTAGAATCACTTACCTCGTCGGCTTGGCGCTGCGAGCGAAATCCGCGATCTTCAGTCGCGGATGCGGGGGCTTCGGCGCCCTTAAACAGCACCCTCCAGGCGCCTTCGTACGTCGTGTCGAAGAGCCCGCTCAGCGCCTGGTGCTGTTCCGGATTGAACTCCCACAGATTGAATGCCCGCTCTTGGCATGGGAGAATCCGGCGGACGAGCATGACTTGGACCACGTTAACCAGCCTGAGCTTCTTCACCAGCTTCTGGATACAGGCTTGGAGTCCCGTCAGCTCCTCCGAACTACCCCACAGCAAGCCCTTCTCTTTCCAGGAGGTGAGCTGCGTGGGGATACCAGATCTGAACTCGGGGGCCGCCGCCCACTGTAGGGTCGCGCGGCTCGGTGATATAGAACCACCCCGATTGCCACCCCTTGACGGATTCCACGAAGGCCCCTTCGAACCAAAGGACGTTGGGCATCTTGCCCAACATGGCGCCTCCGCACTCCGCTTGAGTGCCCTTCACTACCTTCGGCTTGACATTGAAGGTCTTGAGCCACAAGCCGAAGTGGGGCTGGATGCAGAGGAAGGCCTCGCACACGACGATAAACGCCGAGATGTTGAGGATGAAGTTCGGCGCCAGATCATGGAAATCCAGGCCGTAGTAGAACATGAGCCCCCGGACAAAGGGGTGAAGTGGAAAGCCCAGTCCGCGGAGGAAGTGGGGAAGAAAAACGACCCTCTCATGGGGCCTGGGGGTGGGGATGAGCTGCCCCTCGTCGGGCAGCCGGTGCGCGATGTCGCCGGACAGGTAGCCGGCGCTGCGCAGTCTTTCGATGTGCTCCTCCGTAACGGAGGAGGTCATCCACTTGCCTCCCGCTCCAGACATGACTGGGGAAGGTTGAGACGAGATGTGCGGGCTTGGGCGCTGGAGCTCGAGTGCGCGGAGATGGATAAGCAAAGGAGGAAGAAGGCGTAGGTGAAAAGGTGAATCCTTATCCCTTATATGGGCGGGCGAAGTCTACGCGTCCCCCACCGGCCTGGTAAAACTCGCTTATCCCCCAAGCGTCACCATCAATGGCGCGGTTGGGTTACCCACGTCCGTATTGATGAGAATCCCGGATTAAGGGGGAACACGATCTCTGCTTCGACAAGACGTGCCAAGGAAACCGCTTCGCTAAATGCGCTGAGGTGGTAGAGTAAAAAACGATTCAAGTAATGGCTTGGTAGTGGCGTGACGTCATGCCGCAAAAAACGTCAGCAGATTGAACTTGTGTATATATTATTCTCTCTACGGTGGAATGTGGAATTTATTTTGCAGAGCCGGACACTATCCTGGTGTTCACAATCTTCTATCATTCGGAGGAGGAACCCGCCTTGCAATGCCAAGCAATATACGCGCCGGACTTATCGTCATTGAAGCCTGGTTCAGGGGCTACTGAGGGAGTCCTGGATTAGGGGGTGTCCGGATAGCCGGACTACCATCATCAGCCGAACTATCATCGGCCGGACTATCATCATCGACCGGACTCCAAGACTATGAAGATACAAGATTGAAGACTTCGTCCCGTGTCCGGATGGGACTTTCCTTGGCGTGGAAGGCAAGCTTGGCGATACGGATACGTAGATCTCCTACCATTGTAACCGACTCTATGTAACCCTAGCCCTCTCCGGTGTCTATATAAACCGGATGGCTCTAGTCCGTAGGACACAACAACAACCATTACAATCATACCATAGGCTAGCTTCTAGGGTTTAGCCTCCTTGATCTCGTGGTAGATCCACTCTTGTAAACATCCACAATATCAATATCAATCAAGCAGGACGTAGGGTTTTACCTCCATCAAGAGGGCCCGAACCTGGGTAAAACATCGTGTCCCTTGTCTCCTGTTACCATCCACCTAGACGCACAGTTCGGGACCCCCTACCCGAGATCCGCCGGTTTTGACACCGACAGTCCTTATGAAGGGTAAATAGAAGTTGACAAAATCACGTTGTGGTTATTCGTAGGTAAGAAAATGTTCTTGCTAGAACCCAATTGCAGCCACGTAAAAGATGCAACAACAATTAGAGGACGTCTAACTTGTTTTTGCAGCAATTGTCATGTGATGTGATATGGCCAGAAGTTGTGATGAATGATGAATGATATATTGTGATGTATGAGATCATGTTCTTGTAATAGGAATCACGACTTGCATGTCGATGAGTATGACAACCGGCAGGAGCCATAGGAGTTGTCTTTATTTTTTGTATGACCTGCGTGTCATTGAAGAACGCCATGTAAATTACTTTACTTTATTGCTAACGCGTTAGCCATAGAAGTAGAAGTAGTCGTTGGCGTGACAACTTCATGAAGACACAATGATGGAGATCATGGTGTCATGCGGTGACGAAGATGATCATGGAGCCCCGAAGATGGAGATCAAAGGAGCTATATGATATTGGCCATATCATGTCACTACTATATAATTGCATGTGATGTTTATTATGTTTTATGCATCTTGTTTACTTAGAATGGCGGTAGTAAATAAGATGATCCCTTATAATAATTTCAAGAAAGTGTTCCCCCTAACTGTGCACCGTTGCTAAAGTTCGTCGTTTCGAAGCACCACGTGATGATCGGGTGTGATAGATCCTTACGTTCACATACAACGGGTGTAAGACAGATTTACACATGCAGAACACTTAGGGTTAACTTGACGAGCCTAGCATGTACAGACATGGCCTTGGAACACAGAGACCGAAAGGTCGAACATGAGTCGTATGGAAGATACGATCAACATGGAGATGTTCACCGACGATGACTAGTCCGTCTCACGTGATGATCGGACACGGCCTAGTCGACTCGGATCATGTAACACTTAGATGACTAGAGGGATGTCTAATCTGAGTGGGAGTTCATTAAATAATTTGATTAGATGAACTTAATTATCATGAACTTAGTCTAAAAACTTTTGCAAAATATGTCTTGTAGATCAAATGGCCGCCGCTCATGTCAACATGAACTTCAACGCGTTCCTAGAGAAAACCAAGCTGAAAGATGATGGCAGCAACTATACGGACTGGGTCCGGAACCTGAGGATCATCCTCATAGCTGCCAGGAAACAATATGTCCTAGAAGGACCGCTAGGTGATGCACCCGTCCTAGAGAACCAAGACATTATGAATGCTTGGCAGTCTCGCGCTGATGATTACTCCCTCGTTCAGTGCGGCATGCTTTACAACTTAGAACCGGGGCTCCAAAAGCGTTTTGAGCAACACGGAGCATATGAGATGTTCGAGGAGCTAAAACTAGTTTTCCAAGCTCATGCCCGGGTCGAGAGATATGAAGTCTCCGACAAGTTCTATAGTTGTAAGATGGAGGAAAATAGTTCTGTCAGTGAGCATATACTCGAAATGTCTGGGTTGCACAACCGCCTGTCCCAGCTGGACATTAACCTCCCGGACGAGGCGGTCATTGACAGAATGCTTCAGTCGCTCCCACCGAGCTACAAGAGCTTTGTGATGAACTACAATATGCAGGGGATGGTGAGACCATTCCTGAAGTATTTTCAATGCTGAAGTCAGCAGAGGTTGAAATCAAGAAAGAAACATCAAGTGTTGATGGTCAATAAGACCACTAAGTTCAAGAAGGGCAAGGGTAAGAAGAACTTCAAGAAGGACGGCAAAGATGTTGCCCGCGCCCGGTTAAGCCAGTTGCCCGGGAAGAAGTCAAAAGAATGGACCCAAGCCTGAAACTGAGTGCTTTTATTGCAAGGGGGAGGGTCATTGGAAGTGGAACTGCCCCAAATACTTAGCGGACAAGAAGGCCGACAACACTAAAGGTATATTTGATATACATGTAATTGATGTGTACCTTACCAGTACTCGTAGTAACTCCTGGGTATTTGATACCGGTGCCGTTGCTCACATTTGTAACTCACAGCAGGAGCTGCGGAATAAATGGAGACTGGCGAAGGACGAGGTGACGATGCGCGTCGGGAATGGTTCCAAGGTCGATGTGATCGCCGTCGGCACACTACCTCTACATTTACCTACGGGATTAGTTTTAAACCTCAATAATTGTTATTTAGTGCCAAGTTTGAGCATGAACATTGTATCTGGATCTCGTTTGATACGAGATGGCTACTCATTTAAATCCGAGAATAATGGTTGTTCTATTTATATGAGAGATATGTTTTATGGGTCATGCCCCGATGGTAATGGTTTATTCTTAATGAATCTCGAACGTAATGTTACACATATTCATAGTGTGAATACCAAAAGATGTAAAGTTGATAACGATAGTCCCACATACTTGTGGCAATGCCGCCTTGGTCACATTGGTGTCAAGCGCATGAAGAAGCTCCATGCTGATGGGCTTTTAGAGTCTCTACATTATGAATCATTTGACACATGCGAACCATGCCTCATGGGCAAAATGACCAAGACCCCATTCTCCAGAACAATGGAGCGAGCAACCAACTTGTTGGAAATCATACATACCGATGTATGCGGTCCAATGAGCGTTGAGGCTCGCGGAGGATATCGTTATGTTCTCACTCTCACCGATGACTTGAGTAGATATGGGTATGTCTACTTGATGAAACATAAGTCTGAGACCTTTGAAAAGTTCAAGGAATTTCAGAATGAAGTAGAGAATCAACGTGACCGAAAGATAAAATTCTTACGATCGGATCGTGGAGGAGAATATTTAAGTCACGAATTTGGTACACACTTAAGAAAATGTCGAATCGTTTCACAACTCACGCCGCCTGGAACACCTCAACGTAACGGTGTGTCCAAACGTCGTAATCGCACTCTATTGGATATGGTGTGATCTATGATGTCTCTTACCGATTTACCGCTATCATTTTGGGGATACGCTCTAGAGACAGCTACATTCACTTTAAATAGGGCACCGTCTAAATCCGTTGAGATGACACCGTATGAATTATGATTTGGGAAGAAACCTAAGCTGTTGTTTCTAAAAGTTTGGGGATGCGATGCTTATGTCAAGAAACTTCAACCTGAAAAGCTCGAACCCAAGTCGGAAAAATGCGTCTTCATAGGATACCCTAAAGAAACCATTGGGTATACCTTCTACTTAAGATCCGAGGGCAAGATCTTTGTTGCCAAGAACGGATCCTTTCTGGAAAAAGAGTTTCTATCAAAAGAAGTAAGTGGGAGGAAAGTAGAACTCGATGAAGTACTACCTCTTGAACGGGATAGTAGTGCAGCTCAGGAAAATGTTCCTGTGATGCCTACACCAACTGAAGAGGAAAATAATGATGATGATCAAGGTACTTCGGATCAAGTTGCTACTGAACTTCGTAGGTCCACAAGGACACGTTCCGCACCAGAGTGGTACGGCAACCCTGTCCTAGAAATCATGTTGTTGGACAACGGTGAACCTTTGAACTATGAAGAAGCAATGGCGGGCCCAGATTCCAACAAATGGCTAGAAGCCATGAAATCCGAGATAGAATCCATGTATGGAAACAAAGTATGGACTTTGACTGACTTGCCCGATGATCGGCGAGCGATAGAAAACAAATGGATCTTTAAGAAGAAGACGGACGCGGATGGAAATGTCACCATCTATAAAGCTCGACTTGTCGCTAAGGGTTATCGACAAGTTCAAGGGATTGACTAATATGAGACTTTCTCTTCCGTAGCGAAGCTTATGTCCGTCCGAATCATGTTAGCAATTGCCGCATACTATGATTATGAGATATGGCAGATGGACGTCAAAACGGCATTCCTTAACGGGCATCTTAAGGAAGAACTGTATATGATGCAGCCGGAGGGTTTTGTCGATCCTAAGAATGCTAACAAAGTATGCAAGCTCCAGCGATCCATTTATGGGCTGGTGCAAGTATCTCGGAGTTGGAACATTCGCTTTGATGAGATGATCAAAGCGTTTGGGTTTATGCAGACTTATGGAGAAGCCTGCGTTTACAAGAAAGTGAGTGGGAGCTCTGTAGCATTTCTCATATTATATGTAGATGACATACTTTTGATGGGAAATGATATAGAACTTTTGGACAGCATTAAGGCCTACTTGAACAAGTGTTTTTCAATGAAGGACCTTGGAGAAGCTGCTTATATATTAGGCATCAAGATCTATAGAGATAGATCGAGACGCCTCATAGGTCTTTCACAAAGCACATACCTTGATAAGATTTTGAAGAAGTTCAAAATGGATCAGTCCAAGAAGGGGTTCTTGCCTGTATTGCAAGGTGTGAGATTGAGCTCGGCTCAATGCCCGACCACGGCAAAAGATAAAGAAGAGATGAGTGTCATCCCCTATGCTTCAGCCATAGGATCTATTATGTATGCCATGCTGTGTACCAGACCTGATGTAAACCTTGCCGTAAGTTTGGTAGGAAGGTACCAAAGTAATCCCGGCAAGGAACACTGGACAGCGGTCAAGAATATCCTGAAGTACCTGAAAAGGACAAAGGACATGTTTCTCATTTATGGAGGTGACGAAGAGCTCGCCGTAAAGGGTTACGTCGACGCTAGCTTCGACACAGATCTGGATGACTCTAAGTCACAAACTGGATACGTGTATATGTTGAATGGTGGAGCAGTAAGCTGGTGCAGCTGCAAGCAGAGCGTCGTGGCGGGATCTACATGTGAAGTGGAGTACATGGCAGCCTCGGAGGCAGCGCATGAAGCAATTTGGGTGAAGGAGTTCATCACCGACCTAGGAGTACCCAATGCGTCGGGGCCGATCAAACTCTTCTATGACAACACTGGAGCTATTGCCCTTGCCAAGGAGCCCAGGTTTCATAAGAAGACCAGGCACATCAAGCGTCGTTTCAACTCCATCCGAGAAAATGTTCAAGATGGAGACATAGATATTTGCAAAGTACATACAGATCTGAATGTCGCACATCCGTTGACTAAACCTCTCTCGCGAGCAAAACATGATCAACACCAGAACTCTATGGGTGTTCGATTCATCACAATATAACTAGATTATTGACTCTAGTGCAAGTGGGAGACTGTTGGAAATATGCCCTAGAGGCAATGATAAATGGATTATTATTATATTTCCTTGTTCATGATAATTTCTTTTATTCATGCTATAATTGTATTATCCGGAAATTGTAATACACGTGTGGATACATAGACCACAATACGTCCCTAGTAAGCCTCTAGTTGACTAGCTCGTTGGTCAACAGATAGTCATGGTTTCCTGACTATGGAGATTAGATGTCATTGACAATGGGATCATGTCATTAGGAGAATGATGTGATGGACAAGACCCAATCCTAAGCATAGCACAAGATCGTGTAGTTCGTTTTGCTAGAGCTTTTTCCAATGTCAAGTATCTCTTCCTTAGACCATGAGATCGTGTAACTCCCGGATACCGTAGAAGTGCTTTGGGTGTACCAAACGTCACAACATAACTGGGTGACTATAAAGGTGCACTACAGGTATCTTCGAAAGTGTCTGTTGGGTTGACACAGATCGAGACTGGGATTTATCACTACGGATTACGGAGAGGTATCATTGGGCCCACTCGGTAGTGCATCATCATAATGAGCTCAAAGTGACTAAGTGTCTGGTCACGGGATCATGCATTACGGTACGAGTAAAGTGACTTGCCGGTAACGAGCTTGAACGAGGTATTGGGATACCGACGATCGAGTCTCGGGCAAGTAACATACCGTCTGACAAAGGGAATAGTATACAGGGTTGATTGAATCCTCGACATCGTGGTTCATCCGATGACATCATCGAGGAGCATGTGGGAGCCAACATGGGTATCCAGATCCCGCTGTTGGTTATTGACCGGAGAGCCGTCTCGGTCATGTCTGCATGTCTCCCGAACCCGTAGGGTCTGCACACTTAAGGTTCGGTGACACTAGGGTTATAAGGAAGACTTGTATGTGATTACCGAATGTTGTTCAGAGTCCCGGATGAGATCCCAGATGTCACGAGGAGTTCCGGAAGGGTCCGGAGGTAAAGATTTATATATGGGAAGTTGTCATGCGGACGCCGAAAAGTTTCGGGGGCATATCGGTATTGTACCGGGGCCACCGGAAGGGTTCCGGGGGTCCACCGGGAGGGGCCACCCCTCTTGGTGGGTCACATGGGCCGCGTGGGGTAGGGCACCAGCCCCTGGAGGGCTGGGCGCGCCCTCCCTTGGGCCCATGCGCCTAGGGTTGGGGGGGAACCCTAGTGGGGGCGCACCCCCCTTGCTTGGGGGGGCAAGCCCCCCTCCCTGGCCGCCGCCCCCCCTCTAGATCTCATCTAGAGGGGGCCGGCCCCCTTCCCCCTTCCCCTATAAATAGAGGGGCGAGTGGAGGGCTGAATACCTGATCCAAGGCGCAGCCCCTCCCCTCCCCAACACCTCTCCTCCTCCGTTGTGCGCTTGGCGAAGCCCTGCTGGAGTACTGCCTCTCCACCATCATCACGCCGTCGTGCTGCTGCTGGAGCCTTCTTCCTCAACCTCTCCTTCCCCCTTGCTGGATCAAGAAGGAGGAGACGTCATCCGTACTGTACGTGTGTTGAACGCGGAGGTGTTGTCCGTTCAGCACTTGGTCATCGGTGATCTGAATCACGGCGAGTACGACTCCATCATCACCGTTCCCTCGAACGCTTCCGTACGCGATCTATAAGTGGTATGTAGATGCAATCTCTCTCCCATGACTCGTTGCTTAGATGAACTCATAGATGGATCTTGGTGAAACCGTAGGAAATTTTTTAATTTTCTGCAACGTTCTCCAACAGTTTTGATGTTGGGGGTTACCTTGTTGGTGGCTTTAGCAATAAGGCACTTGGCGGTGATGTTCTCGTTGGGTGAATCAAATAGAGACATCCGGGGAGTTGTGGCAATGTCAACGGATGCCATGGCCATTGCTTCACTATCTTCATCATCGTCGTCATCCTCACGGTATTCTTCTTGAACCACCAATCCTCGAGTAGGAGTCTTCTTGGTGAAGTTGTTCTTGTTGGGAAAGGACTTGGCTTTGTCTTTTCGGATGAGCTTGCCACCATTGCCTTCCAGCTTCTCGTAAGGACAATCCGCAACGAAATGGCTCACATTGCCACAGTTGTAATAAGTTCTTACTCGTTGCTGGCCCTTGAAGCCACTTGAGTTGTTCTTGTTGAAATTGGGCCTTGAGTTCTTCTTGCTCCAAAATTGCCTTGAAGCAAGAGCCATGTGCTCATGATAATCATATTTTGTATCTTCGGGGTTGCTCTCCTCTTCTTCCTCTTCTTCCACAATACCTTGGCCTTCAAGGCAAGGTTGGGCTTCTTTGCCCTTTGAGAGCGGAGCAGCGCGTATTGCAACGAACTCATCCTACACTTCACTTGAGGTCATGGAGTGGAAGTCTGGTCTTTGACGAATGACGGAGGACATGGCCTTGTTGTAGGGCATCATGGCCTTGAGGAACTTGCGCTTGATCCAATTGTCATCCGTGTCCTTGCTCCAATGATCTAAGAGTGAGACCGCGAGTTTGGTTACTCTCCGAAAGAGCTCACGAGGTTCTTCATCTTCTTTCATTGCAAACTCATCGACTTCATCTTGCACCACTTCATAGTTGGAGCATTGAATGCTTGCGCTTCCCCGATAAAGAGACACAATGCATTGCCATGCGTCTTTGGCCATGGCATGGGGTCGGAGATGAGGGAGATCTTCGGGGAGGATAGCATCTTGGATGATGAAGAGAGCATTCTCATTGAATTGATTATCCAGTGCTTCTCTAGGGGTGAAGTTGCTTCGGTCATGTGGATAGAAACCTTCTTCAATGATTCTCCAAAGATTAGTATTCACATGATTTAAATGACGCTTGAAGCGATACACCCAAGAATCAAAATCCTCATTTTTCACTATCTTAGGAGGAGGGCCGGCATGATTTAAATGAGTAGAGGGAATCGGTCCTCCATAAGTTGGAGGTTCCACATGGGCAAAGATGCCGGTGCCATTTCTACCATTGGTAGAAGGACCCTTCTCACTATTAGCTTCCCCCTTGTCGGAGTTAGCATCCGTCACCTTGTTAGTGGGATCACCCACTTTCAACGGTGAGGTAGGTAGTTTAAGTCCTTCTAAGAATTTATTAAACATGCTTTCAACCATGGTTGTCATGGAGGTTTTCAATGTGTCCAAGGCCACATTGAATTCCTCACGGGACACAGCGGTTTCCCCATCACCCATAGACAAGATCGGATTCACACCAGAGTGCTCCTCCTCCCCACCGTCTACGGCGTCAACCATACTCTTTGGACGGCAAAGTCCTTAATAAAGAGACGAGGCTCTGATACCAATTGAAATGATCGATATAGTTGACTAGAGGGGGTGAATAGGCAACTAACAACTTTTAGCTTTTCTTTACCAAATTAAACTTTGCATCAAAGTAGGTTGTCTAAATATGCAACTAGGTGAACAACCTATATGATGCAACAACAATAAGTGCACAAGCAAGCAAGGGATACAACACAAAAAGCTTGCACAAGTAAAGGCACGAGATAACCAAGAGTGGAGCCGATGGAGACGAGGATGTGTTACCGAAGTTCCTTCCTTTTGAGGGGAAGTACATCTCCATTAGAGCGGTGTGGAGGCACAATGCTCCCCAAGAATCCACTAGGGCCACCGTATTCTCCTCACGCCCTCACACAATGCGAGATGTCGTGATTCCACTATTGGTGCCCTTGAAGGCGGCGACCGAACCTTTACAAACAAGGTTGGGGCTATCTCCACAACTTAATTGGAGGCTCTCAATGACACCATGAAGCTTCACCACAATGGACTATGGCTCCGAGGTGACCTCAACCGTCTAGGGTGCTCAAACACCCAAGAGTAACAAGATCCGTTAGGGATTAGTGGGGGAATCAAATTTCTCTTGGTGGAAGTGTAGATCGGGGCCTTCTCAACCTATCTCGAGCAAATCAACAAGTTTGATTGGCTAGGGAGAGAGACTGGGCGAAAATGGAGCTTGGAGCACCAATGGAGCTTTTAGGGGAAGAGGTAGGTCAACTTTGGGGAAGAAGACCCCTTTATATAGTGGGGGGAACAATCCAACCGTTACCCCCCAAGCAGCCCCGCAGAGAGCGGTACTACCACTAAGCCAGCGGTACTACCGTGCCACCTAGCAGTACTACCGCGCACATGAGGGGAGCAAGGTCCTGGACCCAGAGTGGTACTACCGTGGTGGTAAGGGCGATACTACCGCTCGAGAGCGGTACTACCGCCACTACTGCCGCAGCTAGTGCCGCAGAACCCTACACGAGAAAACGAGGCCTCGAGTCGAGGCGGTAGTAGGCCGGAGCCACAGCGGTACTACGGCGGAAGACAGCAAGCGGTACTACCACTGAGGAGCGGTACTACCGCTTGTTTTGCTTCGTCGGCTGTGGCCCGTGGTACTACCGCTGGGACCAGACAGTGCAAGCCAGGAAAGGAAGGAAAACTCCATTAAAGCGGGAAGGATCAGCGGGTGCGATAAGGATGTGTACGTGTTGATTCCATCCTAGCCTTACCAAAGCGGATCCCCTCTTGATAGTACGGTGACTCCTATGAAACTAGTCCACCAACAGAGAAACGAAGGAGCTGCACCGTCTTGAATAAAACACTGAGGGGAGGGAATCGTCTCGTACCAAAGGATGAATCTCTGAAAATCTCAACGCACACGATTAGTCCGCAAAAGCATTGTCATCAATCACCAAAACACCTTGGGGATAAATATGCCCTTACATCCTCCAAACTATACCTCCAGTTGTATGTGTACGTGATTTATGATTTTGTTTCCATTTGGTAAATGTTAACTTTTGTCTATATTTAGTTGTTGCACATGTTCTATTTATCCTTTCCCTTCAATTGTAGTTCCTTTTGTGTCGCTCATATGGATACCGTAAATCAGTTCATTGATTTTTGCCATTTGTATATTTCATGATGATTTAAAATATTTAAGATCAAATTGGTATGCTTTATGGCACCCAGAATTTTCATTAGCCATGCCGGTGCAGGATTGTTGTATCTAAATTTATAGAGAGGCTTGGTGCCAAAATGGTTATTACAACTCATCTCAGTGTCAAAATGGTTATTAAACCTTAAACAAACATTTGTTCGTGTGTCGAGTTTATAGGTTCCGTTGCTCAAATATGGAAATGATGTCGTTTGTGAACTTCAATGCACATGATTTACCTGCGATATTAGTTGGTCTCGAACAACTGCAGTTGTATTTTCCAACCATGCTATTGATGCCACGTCGAAATTAATATTACCTTTTCCTTTTTTTTCTTGGGATCATAATTTACTTCCTCTTCTCTGCTCTTTTCTCTATCTGCCTCATTAAGTATTTGTATTTTAGGATGCTAAAGATGGAACAACATAGGTTTCACTCAACATTTGGGCAAACATAGTGCGGTGATCCGGAAGGTAGGGGATCGGCACAGGTTGCGGTGGCGTAACACATGCATACACACACACACCTGGCGACTCACTACCGATATGCCCTGGGCATCTCTGAGTCTACTTCATCACTGGATGCAGGCGTGACACAATTCTAATGCCTGTATATTCTTAGTCTAAGCCCGGTCATTAGAACTAAGCTGGAAGAATCTGTAAGGATGGAGAACCCAAAGGTAATCTCAATTGCTGACTTGATTATGTCTGACCTCTGTTAATATAAGTGTCAACTCCTTTTTACATGTACGATTTTTCCACTATGATACCCTAGATAGAAATATCTTCATTTCAGATGGTATTAAAGAATGAATCTTTTTTGTTGGTGCATCGCATGTTTCTGTCATCTATAGTTGTCCCTGGCCTAATTCTATGTAAAAATTTATCAAACAACTTTAATGTGTTTGACATATAGATATGGATGCATTTCAATTGGCTTCACAAAACTCTGTACATGGATTTCTTGCATGCATATATCGACTCTCGGTGTACTCGAATATACAGTTAAAAGGTATTGACAATAGAAGAAGGTATTGACCCATATAGAAGAACTGACGCACACATACTGAACCATTCAACTTAGCTTGCTTCTTGAACCGTGTTTTTTCAAGTTTTCTTGTTTTTTGAACTACTTATTTACCGCAACTACTGGTTAGTGTATCTTCCAGACTGTTAGTCTTCTATTTGTGTCATAATTGCAGACAAAACAATGTTTGTTCCTTGATGATATCATCACGTGCAAGGGGTTATTTGGTGTTTGGGATTTCACAACATTTTAGTATTATGCTATCTTTTGATGGTAAAGTAGTATGTTATATTTCCATAAACATGAATTGTCATAATATTTTTTTCATATTAATTGTCATAATATTAGTCAAGCCCTCTGTCATGGTCGGATGGGGCTCCCTGGTTCAGTCCCATCACGACACAGCTTCTCTCCTATCTGTTGAGATTTACTATGTCCCCCTACTGCTATTCTACTGAATATTGTTCTTGGAGCATCAAAGCCAATTGCTTTACTGGTGAACATGTGTAGGAGGATTCATGGTTTACCATTATTAGACCTATGTAAATACATGTACATGAGGATTCTTGGAGCTTTGTAGAATTAATAAGGCCATCAAAGCGTACATGTTCGATATGAGATAATTAGGGCAATACGCCAACACAGCAGGGGAAGCGGCTTTTCGTTTAGATTGGGAAGCGGTTTCCTAAGCGTATGTATCTCACGACTGCTCGCTAAAAAGAGTATATAAGTAAACAGAAAAATCCTTGAGCTATATCAAATCTCAGAATCATGTGTTCAATCAGGCCAAAATATAGTGAAATTTGAATTAGTTTTGTAGGGCTTTTCCCACTCCGAAGAGAAGGAGCCCTTCCAGAAATTCTCAGTGACCCATAAGGGCCAAAGAGGGGGTTTGGAAATAGTTTTCAACCAGCAATTGACGTGCCTCGGTATAACCTCACTAGTTGCGTCATTGCCCCAAGCGCAAAGATGCCTTCTCCCGTCCGCCCGCAACCTCTTCTTATACCCGGCTGGCTCCCTCCTGCCCCCTTCCGCGAGCAAGCAAGCTCACGGACCTCACGGACTAAGAGCATTACTAGTAGAACCCTCAAACCCTCAAACCTTTATAGCAGTTTTAAGGGTTGAGAAGTGCCAGTTTCTGACACTTTTAAGGGTTGAAAAACAGGGGCAAAGACTAGAACCCTCAAACCCAACCCTTAAACTACTTTAAGGGTTGGATTTGAGGGTTCTAGTCTTTGCCTCAACCCCAACCTTTAAAACTGTCATTTCATATATCACACATTTCATCACATTTCATCATATGACATATCACAAATTCCATCACATTTGACATAAAACAATAATCATTCTAGTTATTATTACAACACCGAATAAAACAATAATCATTCAAATTATTACAACAATGTTTGAGCAAATTACACTAATTGTTCGAATCAAATAGGACATAGAAAAGTAAAACAAAGATACATCATGGGCCAATGCGCCGCCCATCCAACTGCCAGTGGTGCTCTACTAGATCATCCCGGAGCCGACCATGAGTGGTTGCATCCTCAATCTCACGATGTGCTTGAAGAAAAGCGTGTATGCGAGAAGGGTTTCTTTCCGTTGCACACGGGTACCATCATTGTCATAGAAACAAGGGAGGTTTAACCCTCTCTCATCCTCTAGGATCATGTTGTGTAGAATCACACAACATTTCATGATGTTCGCCAAGGTTTTTTTGTCCCAAAACCGAGCTGGACCACGAACTATGGCAAACCTTGCTTGCAAAACACCGAAAGCTCTCTCAATATCCTTGCGGGCTGCCTCTTGTGCCTTGGTGAAATAAGCCTCTTTTCTTGTTAAGGGCACCCCATTTTTCTCCTTGATGGACTTCACAAGAGTTGCCCATTAGGGATAGATGCCATCGGTGAGATAGTATCCCATTGAGTACTCATTGTCCATGATTTTGTAGTTGCAAGCTGGAGCATCCCCAGAAATTAATCTTTTGAACAAAGGAGATCTATTGAGGATATTGATATCATTGAGTGTTCCCGGCAACCCAAAGAATGCATGCCAAATCCATGTGTCCTGAGATGCTACGGCCTCAAGCACAATGGTAGCATCATGGCTTTTACCGCAATACATTCCGTGCCATGCCTTTGGGCAATTTTTCCACCTCCAATGCATGCAATCAAGATCACCAAGCATCCCCGTCCATCCCCTTTTTTCATTCATTTCCATTAATCTCTTTGTATCTTCCTCGTTTGGTGCCCGAAGATACTGCTCACCGTACAACCGGATGACCAACTTGGCAAACCTACGGACTGACTCCGTGGTTGTATCTTGCCCAATACGAAGATACTCGTCGGTATAATCCGCGGGTATGCCATAAGCGAGTACCCGCATTGCCGCCGATATCTTTTGATATGCACTAAACCCCATGATACCGGCGGCGGATCTACGACGTTTAAAGTAATAGGAGGCGGCCTCACAATCGGTGACAATCTTCACAAACAAACTATGCTGCATTCGGTACCTTCTGCGGAAGAGACGAGGAGGGTATGTAGGTACCTCCGCGAAGTAGTCTTCCATCAAATGCTCGTGTCCGAGAGCGCGGTTCTGGTAGATGGTGACTCGCCCCATCTTCGTCCCTCTCCTCTGATCCATCAGCTTCACGCGGTATTCAAACAATTGCACGTTGATGAGGAGGCTCATCATCTCGACGTTGTCGTCTTGCAACAACTCATCAATGTCGGAATCGTCGGATGTCGACCAATCCGACGAATCGGACATCGAGTCCATGACAATCTCCTCATTGTTCATCTCCATCTGCAAAGGACAATCACTAATTAGTGCTAAAAATGAAACAATAAAGAAAATGAAACAAAAAAAAGCACATACCTCACCTCGGAGGAGGCAGCGTCGGTGGCCGGCGGGAGGGCGGCCGGGGCGCGGCTTGGACGGTGGGAGGGCGGC
The DNA here is from genome assembly GCF_018294505.1 of Triticum aestivum. Classification (NCBI taxonomy): domain Eukaryota; kingdom Viridiplantae; phylum Streptophyta; class Magnoliopsida; order Poales; family Poaceae; genus Triticum; species Triticum aestivum. The sequence continues at coordinate 36,674,713 of NC_057813.1, read as the reverse complement.
CGGGGCAGGGCGGGAGGGGCGGCCGGCG